>NW_024871670.1:0-88356 GCF_019054845.1 Dipodomys spectabilis | reverse complement strand
ATTCAGTTACATCTAAAAATAAATCATAGTTATAAACTAATGCTGAAAAAGTAAGATTGTTTATTGGAAAAAGCCAGAAGTTTTAATAAGCTTACTTTTTAAAAATTGTCTTAGATCTGGGCTTTGTTGGCTCATGCCTGTAATCCTAGCTACCCAAAACTCTGAGATCTGAGGATAGTGGTTCAAAGTCAGCCTGGGCAGAAAAGTCTGTGAGACTCTTGTCTCCAATATATCTCTTGAGAACTAGAAACGGCACTGTAGCTGAAGAGATACAGTGGTATCCTTCAGCCGAAGAGAGGAGGGACAGTGCCCAGGCCCAGAGTTAGAGCCCTACGACAGACAAAACAAAATTGACATGAATTTTACTTTATTATTTTATGATTTTTTATTGTGAAAATACAGAGACTTTACAATTACATGAACAAGATAATGAGTACATTTCTTATCAAGCATTTGCCTCCTCCTTTGTTTCCCCTTCCCATCCCTTCATATCTCCCCTTCTAACACCCCACCACCCCCTCTGAACCAAAGTTGTAAAGTTCATTTTTCGACATAATGTCTTGTACATGTCATTGTGGGAATTAGTCCACGTGTATAACAATTTGTTTTTCCCTTTCCATCCACAAATTATATCAACATCAAATACAGTGAAAACAGGGGTTATAACGTGGGGGAGGGACATAAAAAGCAACAAATAAATCATGTCTTAAATATGGCAGAAACAATAACAGTAACGAAAAACAATTTGAGTCCTTATCTTAGGGTTCATTTCTCCTAACATCAACTTGTCTGACAGTTTTTGTTTGTCTCAGACATATACTAGTTATTGCAAATAAGGGAAACCATGGCACTTATGTTTCTTTGGGCCTGGATTACTTCACTTAATATAATTTTTTCCAAGGATTTCCATTTCCTAACAAATGGGGCAATGTCATTCTTTCTGATGGACGCATAGAATTCCATTGTGTATATAAACCACATTTTCTTGATCCATTCATCTATTGAGGGGCATCTGGGTAGGTACCGTATCTTAGCTATGGTAAATAATGCTGCAATAATCATAGTTGTGTTGGTAGCTTTAGTATGGTATTGTTTGTAATCATTTGGCTAAATGCCCAAATGTGGGAGTGCTGGGTCATTGGGGAGCTCTATGTAGTCTTTTGAGGAAGCTCTATGCTGCTTTCCAAAGTGGTTGAACAAGTATACAGTCCCACCAATATCCCCACCAGCTTCTGTTGTTATTAGAGTTCTTGATTATAGCCATTCTAACTAGGGTGAGGTGGTATCTCAATGCTGTTTTGATCTGCATTTCTTTTATGGCCAGGAAGTTTGAGCATTTCTTTGTGTGTCTATTCGCTATCCTTATTTCCTCTTCAGAGAAGTTTCTCTGTAAGTCTTCAGCCCACTTTTTTATTGGGGAGTTCTTTCTTTGAGGATTTCTTGTTGGGGATATAATTTTTTGAGTTACAGGTATATTTTAGGTATGAGACGCTTGTCTGTTGAATGCCTAGTGAAGATCTTCTCCGAATCTGTGGGCTTTCTATTGATCTTGCTATCTTTGTCCTTTGCCAGGCAGAAGTTCTGCAATTTCATGAAATCCCATTTGTCCAACCTATCTTTGATTTTTCGTTTTTCTGGGTCTCTATTAAGAAAGTTTCAGCCTGTGCCAAGGTGACCTAGCGTTTCTCCTATTCCATCCTGTAATGTTTTCAGGGTGTCTGCTTTGACTCCGAGGTCTTTGATCCATTTGGAGTTCATTCTGGTGCAGGGTGATATATAAGGATCTAGCTTTAGTTTGCTACAAGTGATTAACCTATTTTGCCAGCACCATTTACTGAACAGGCTGTCTTTCTTCCATTCTATTTTTTTTTAGCTGCCTTATCGAAGATTAGATTGCTATTGGTCTGTAGGTTCGTTTCTGGCTAACAGTTTTCAACCATCACTTCACAAACTGCCCGTTCCCCAATCACTTCTTCACAGCTAATCATGTGAGGATGACATCCTACCCCTTCCAACAACATATTCTGGCCCTTTGGTGGTATGTCCCATGCACTCCAGTGGGCCAGGACATGGGGCCACATTGATTGGTGGGCCCTCCTGATTATTAGGGACCCGCTGCTTTATACACCCCCCACTGGTTTTCATGTCCAATCAAATCCTTGATTCCTTCTTACCAAATCCTAAAAATTCCCTTCTCTCCACCCAATGAACAGGCTTAAAATGTAAATTTAATAGAAAACAAGTAAATTATAGAAACACACTAGTTAGCAGAGATTAACACTTAGTAAGTCTTATCTTTAAGTGATCATCTGAGTGTCTCTGAGCAGTTCATCTTGCAGCCTTCTCTATATATTCGTCCTAGCACCACCAAGTATGGTCCTTGGCACTTTGGTTCTAATTCAGAAGCATGATGAATTTTTTCCCACACCAGCTGTCCAGGCAAGAAAGTGTATGAAGTTTTTTTTTTTTTAATCTCCATTTCTTAGTTTATTTCACTTACTTGAGGTCTAGCTTTTGAATTTATTGCTGAAGGAGACTTGCTATAGAATAAACTACATTACTCTCCCCAAAGAAATTTGCCTTCCAATTGGATTTAATTTCTTATTTTATATTTGAACTTATCTGTTGCCATCCTGTTTATTTATTTTTTAAAATACTTTGTATTGTTATTATTTTTAAGTAGTTGTAGAAAGAAGTTCCCATTCTACAAAACAGTACATGAATACAAGGTGTCTGACAACATTGTCACCCATCCCTCATAATACTTCCCTTCTCACACTTTTTTGTAAAAATTGAGATAGGTGATTACATATATTTCACATATTTCACAATATTGTGGAATTGTGATAGTTAAAGTCAAAAACACATTTTAACCTTGACAAGGCAAATTATCGTTATCATGGTCTAAAGGTTGTTAATTCTATGAGCTTTGACAATCCAAATTATTTTTCCCACCTCAGGTGATGTTTACATTTTTTCCCTTTTGCTTAGTGTAAGCTCTTCCCTCTTTCCCTCTTTCACTCTCATTCCTACCTTCCCATCACTGTGTTTGGGATACTTAGTTATATTTCTTCTATGTCCAGTGCAGCTGATGGACCCCTTTGTTGTATGTTGTTCCATTTCCCACTTATTGTATTCCTCCTCCTGGCTTCCCTCCATTGTGTGCATATTTCTACCATCTACATAGTCAAGAACATGGAGGCATTAATGGTGATATAACAAAAAGAGTGGCTGTCCTTTGTTTCTCGATTCCTGTTTACTTTGTGATACCTTCTTGCGTTTGGCTTTAGAATCCACATATCAGGTAGACCCTGTGCCATTTGTGTCTTTGTTCTTGGCTTACCTCACTCAGATAATTTGGTCTAGTTCCATCCATTTCTCTACAAATGTCATTATTTTGTCCTGTCTAATGGCTGCATAGCATTCCATTGCATATAGGTACCACAATTTTTTGATCCACTTATCAGTAGTGGCTCATCTGGGTTGTTTCCAAATCTTGGCTATTGTGAACAGTGCTGCAATAATCATAAAGGTGTGTGTGTCTTTGTATACTGGTGCCTGTTGTTCTGAGTAGATGCCTCGGAGTGGTATGGCCAGTTCATAGGAGAGGTGGATATTTAGCTTTCTGAGGTACCTCCAGACTTCTTTCCAAGTGGTTGCATTAGTATACATTCCCACCAGCAATGCAGTAATGCTTCTCTTTCTTTGCATCCCTTCCAACATTTGTCATTGGCTGAATTTAGGATTTGGGCCAGTCTGACTGGGGTAAGGTGTTATCTCAGAGTTGTTTTTATTTGCATTTCCTTTACAGCCAGGGATGATGAACGTTTCCCCATGTGTTTCTTTGCCATTTTTACCTCTTCTGAGAAGTCTCTCTTTAGCTCCCTTGACCATTTCAAAATTGGTTTGCTAGGTTTGTAAAGGGTTTGTTTCTTGAGTTTACCATATAAAATGGATATTAGACCCTTGTCTGATATATTGCTAGTAAATATTTTTTCCCAATTATTTGGCTTTCTTTCTAGTTTGGTTGCTATTTTTATCTGTGCAGAAACTTTATTTTAAGCTAGTCCCATTTATCGAGTCATTCTCCAATTTGTTGTGACCCTGGGAATCTGTTCTGGAAGTTCCTGCCCTTGCCTATAAGTCCAAGTCTCTCTCATACTCGGTCCTGCAATAGTTTCAGAGTTTCAGGCTTGATGTTAAGGTCTTTAATCCATTTTGAGTTGATGTTAGTGTATGGTGATAGGCTAGGGTCCACTTTTCGTTTTCTGCATGTGGCCTGTTTTCCCATCACCAGTAGTTGAAGAGGTTATGATTCTTCCACCGTATGTCTTTGGCTCCTTTGTCAAATATCAACTGACTGTACATATGCAGCTATATTTCTGGGTCCTCTAACCTGTCTCACTGATTTTTGGGTCTCTTTTTGTGCCAGTACCAAGCTATTTTTGTTATTATGGCTCTATAGGAGAGCTTGAAATCCTGTACAATGATCACTCCTGCATCCTTTCTTTTGCCTAAAATTGTTTTGGCTATGCTAGGTTTTTTGTTGTTCTATATGAACTTTTGGACTATTTTCTCTATTTCAGTAAAGTAAGTCATTGGAATTTTAATGGGAATTGCATTGACTGTGTTTATTAATTTTGTCAGTATGGCCATTTTCACCATATTAATTCTGCCTATCTGATTTTTGTGGGTTAATTTTGTATCCTGGTACTTTGCCAATTTGGTTTATAAGCTCTAAGTGTTTGTGGATGGAGCTTTAGGGATCATTAATTTATAAAATAATGTCATCTGCAAAAAGAGAGAGTTTATGTTCTTCCTCTCCTATGTGGATCCCTTCAATGTATTTTTCTTGCCTTATTGCTCTGGCTAAAAATTCCAGAACTATATTGAAGAGGAGTGGAGAGACTGGGCATCCTTGCCTTGTTCCTGTTTTTAGGGGAATTGGTTGTAGTTTTTCCTTATTAAGCACAATATTGGCTTTGATCTGACATGTAAGGCTTTTATTGTCTTAGGAAATGTTCCTTCTATTAATATTTTTTCCAGAGCTTTTAACATGAATGAGTGCTGAATTTTATCAAAATCCTTTTCCAAATCAATGGAGATAATCATGTGTTTCTTGACCTTGGATCTGTTGATATGATGGATTACATTTTTTGACTTACATATGTTAAACCATCCCTGCATCTCTGGGATGAAGCCTATTTGGACATAATGTATGATTTTTTTATATGTTTCTGGTTTCTGTTGGCTGCAAGTTTATTGAGGAGCTTAGCATCTGACTTAATCAAAGAGATTAGTGTGTAGTTCTTTTTTTGTTGGGTCTTTGCCTGGCTTGGGGATGAATGTGATATTGGCTTCATAGAATGAGTTTGGGATTACTTCCTCTGTTTCAATTTCTCTGAAGAGCTTGAGGAGTATGGATATTACCTCCTCTTTAAAGGTCTTATAGAATTCTGTAGTGAATCCATCAGGTCCTGGGCTTTTCCTATTGAAAGGTTTCTTATTACTTCTATCTCATTGTAGGTTATTGACATTTGTAATTGATTTATTTCTTCTTGGTTCTGTTTGGGCCATTTGTATTTCTTTTCTTTTCAGGCAGGAAAAAAAAATTATTTACCAAAAGGCTGCCCCCACCATGCATGGTGGAGAAGCATGACTGAAAAGGAAGGGAGTCAACCCACCTCTGATCCAAAACTTATCTAGTCCAAGGACAGGAAGAGGTGTGGCCAGGTGCTAGAAAATTGTGGCCAAACTGGATCCGGATGTGACCTAAGGGTCTGGAACCCTCTGAAGTTCAGATGGGAGGCATGTGACCAGAGGTGGCCTAGGATGTGACCTAACAGGAGAAGGTGATTGCTTCCAGTTCTGCCAGTTACCTATGTAACAGATATTGGGTGAAAACTTAGCCAAGAGGGAGGGAGGTGTCCCTGTTCAGAACTTACATTCCAGTCATTTGATAATTATGATAAAGGGTGAAGATTCTCTCTGGCTACTTCCTGTTTGCAAGCGGCATTGACAGTAAGGGTAAAAGACTGATATGTGGTCCCTCTGGTAGAAGGCAGAAGGCAACATTTGTCACTTGGGCATTGAGTCCTTAGATAAAGTCTGGAGGAGGCAAGTCTCTTGGACGAAGTCTGGAGATGTCTCATGATGCATTGAGGGACTAAAAAAACACTAGAGAGCAAATAAATGGCAAGAGGAAGGACTTGGGGCTAAAAATGTTGCTAGAAATGCCCTACCTTCTTCTGACACCTGGCGACTAGATAGAGAAGAAGTCAATTAACAAAGGTAAGAATATAAATTCCTGCCAGTTGAAAGGTAGACAGGTATGGACATTAGATGAGAAGTCTTCTTACTTCTATTGACCTCCCGGCTCTGGTTAACTTTGATAGGGCAGGCACAAAGTGGCTGATGTGATATCATCTCCTCTTACTCCTCTATATGTTCCTTTCTTCCCCAGAATAGCTGAGTCTAGGTGCTCGTTGCTGGGATGGTTAGTCCCAGTTGGTATTCAAGGAGGCTTGAATGCAAGGCCTGAGCACTGTCGCTGAGCATTTCTGCTCAAGGCTAGCATTCTACCATTTTGAGTGATGGTACCACTTGTGTTTGCTGGTTAGAGATAAGAGGCTCGAGCCATGCTTCCAGCCTGGTTCTTTGCAGGTTAGTTGGGAAATGGAGTTTGAGGGATTTTTCAGCCCACCCTGGCTTGCACTGCAATCTTTTCCACAAAAGCTCTTTGTTATTTCCAATTAAAACAACAAGGAGATCAAATATAATAAGTAGAGCTTACCTGGTCCTTATCAAGAATTGATCAAATTCTGCAATGACAAAACTTGTTATATGTGAGAATCTTAGCACAGACATGCCCAATATATTAGAATCACATAGTCAGTACTAGACTACACAACACAAAACAAAAAAGGCAAAACTCAAAACTTAAAATTTTTGACAACAGTGTTTAGAAATCTTTGCTAACAAAGCACATCAGATGGTTGGGCCTCAGTTTCCAGGGTCTGTGAAAAGAGCAACTTGTTAGCAATGCGTATTAGAATAGATGGTTGGAGGAGTAGCAAGCTTTGTGGATGTGTAAGGGTTGGATGGGGCCAAACCCTTAACCCACCGTGTGGCCGAGATAGTGAACTCAAGATGGCGAATTTCTGAAAAAAAAAAATGCAAAGAAAGCCTTAACAAAAAATCAGGCCTCGTTTGGCTAGCCTTTGAGAGGGAAGCTAGAGGGGGTCCCAGGGAACCAGTCCATTTTGCACTCTTTAGGGCACAATCCAAAAATTTGTAGAGATATAGAAAATTGGACATGAATAGCAGAGAGCAAAGAGAGCCTAAAAGTAAAGAGACTTCTGACCATATACCATTGCAGAGGCATAAATTGTCTCAATCTGAGAACAGCAAAAAAAAAAAAAAAAAATTAGGTCATCTGGCTATCCAGGGAGTGCAGGAGGCATGTCAGCGGGTTTTCACAGCTCAGGCATGATTCGCAGGACCCCATTAAATGTGTTAATTAAATGTGAAGGAGAGCTGACCAGGAAGAAGCGGTGTCCAGGCTTGCCCCAGACCCCTATAGAGAGAAATGGCTAAGCCTCCCAATCCAGGCATTCTCTGCTTCAGAGATGACCGTCTTTTCTGCTAAAGGCCATAGGAGCTCTGTGGAATGGAACCACATCTGAGCAGAGATGGAGCAACAGAGAGCCGTGGAGAGTAATTTCATTCACCAGAGTAGAGAAGTGCTGTGGACGTGGATGTGAAGGCCAGCAATGGTATTGGTGAAAAGTCTCACGTGGTGTCTCAAGGCTGTTTTGTTTGCAGAAAAGGGGTGGTTAGGAAATTCTAGCATTTCCAAATCAAAAACCTCATCCCAGTCATGGCACCATTTGTAAGGTATATTAAATAGGTAGGTTTCATTAAGTAGCCCATGAAGAGAACACCAGACGCTATTCAGGCATGAAAAGAAGTTTATTTACCGAACTGCTGACCGCCCCCCTCATACATGGTAGAGAAGAATGGCTGAAAAGGAAAGGGTGGGATAGCAATTTGTATTTCTGTAGAAATTCATCCATCTCTGCTAGGCTTTCATTCCTTTGTGAGTAGAGTCTGGAATTATTTGTTTTGATTTCTTGGATGTTTGTTGTAATTTTTCCTGTGGTATCTCTGATATTATTGATTTGGTCTCCTCCCTTATTTTGTTAGTTACTCTTGCCAGTGGTCCCTCAGTTTTAGTGACTTTTTTAAACAGCTTTTAAAAATTAATTTTATTTATAATTTTCATAGTCTCTGTCTCATTAATTTCAGCTCTTGTTTCGGTTCTCTTTCTGTCTAGCAACTTTAGGTTCAATTTTTTCTTGTTTCTCTAGCAGTTTTAGTTGCATCATAAGATCGTTTACTTTTTCTATGTTTTCTTGTTGTGTGCACTAAGAGCAATAAATCTGCCCCTCAGGACTGCTTTCGCTGTGTCCCATTGGTTTCTTTGTGATGTATCTTCATTTTCACTGAATTGTAGGAACTTTTTAATTTCTTCTTTAATTTCTTCTGTGATCCATGTATTGTTCAACAGAGTGTTGTTTAATTTCCATGTGTTTTCTTCTACTTTATGCCTTGTTATTGAGAACTAGTTAGATTCAACTATGCTCAGATAGAATACAGGCTATTATGTCGATCCTCTTGTATTTGCTTAAATTCCATGTATGAACTAAGAAATGATCTATTTTAGAAAAAGTTAGGAGGGTTGGAAGAGGAAGACCCTACTGGTGTGAACACATGTAATTCTAGCTACTCAGGAGGCTCAGATCTGTGTATTCAGGTTCAAAGCCAGCCCAGGTAGGAAAGGTAATGAGGCTTTTCTGGGGTTGCTCAGTACCACACCCTGCCTCAAGTCTGGGGTTGTTCACCACCTTTGCAACCATGGGCTGCTTATACAAGCCAGTATGGAGAGGCGCCACACCCCACTACGGGTCCAGAGTTGTTTGCTGCCACTATTGATGCCACTGCTGCTGCCACAGCTGCTGCCACTGCCCCAGCTGCTGCCACTGCCCTAGGATCAGCTGGGCCACTTATGCAAGCCAGGCAACCCACCAAAAGTCAGGTGTTAACCACTGCTGCTGTCTCGGGTTAGACTGGGCCACTTTTGCAGGTCAGTATGGAGAGGCACAAACCACCATGGGTCTGGACTTGTTCACTGCACCTGTCCCCACCTCAGCTAAGGCTGCCGACCCAGGCTGGTCTGAGAAAGTGCCAAGAGGCATTGTGCCCCAATTCTGGGTGGTTTGCCACCACTGCCAGCTGCTGCTGATGTTCCAGGTTAGGCTAGGCTATTTACACCAGCAAGACAGAGGTGCCACCCTGAGAGTCTAGGGTCGTTTGCCACTGTTGACAGCTGCTACTGCTCCTGACTGGGCTGGGCTAATTGTACAAGCCAGGCAGAGGCGCTGTTCCAGGGAGGGTGAGGGGAGTCTTTGTTCCAGCTCTGCTTTCTGAAATTTCTGTTTGTATATTATGGGTTGGCCAAGCTCTTAGGAGTCTCCTGGGAGACTTGGGATGCTTGTGGGTGTGTGGTCCTCAGAGGGGCCAGACCGGGGGCACTTAAGCAGCGTGGCACAAAACCCCGTCACTTAAGCTGCACAACATGGAGCCCCATCACCAACAAAGGAGGGGGAAAGATCTTTCCACTTTACTGTCTGTAGTTTTTTCCTTTTCTTTTTGCACTTCCTTTATCTCTCTGAGTAATTGCCTTTTCTTTGTGAGTCACTTGGAGAAACAGAGCATTGAAATCCAAACTCTGTATTTGATTGGAGAGAGCTGTGATTTTTCCCAGCTCTTCCGTCATCTTCTTGCTCCCTCCCCTTCAGGTGGAGTTTTTCTTATCTGGCCGGTGGGCTTTGGTTAACAAAGGATAGGTATATCAAAGAATATGTTGTAAAGCCTGCAGATTGTAGTTAGACAATTCTGTTCATATAGCCGTCCTAATTTTAGGAACCCAAGGGGGTGTTCTACACTAAAGTATTTCAAAGGGATTGAATCCTTTAACATAAGGGCTACATCTTTCTCAAAGGAGAGTGAAGTGGAGGAGGCTTACCTAGCCATGGCTAGTCTCTGTAATTAATTTAAACTTTCCTTTAAGGTCATATTCATTCTTTTTAGTGCTTGAAATCTGAGGCTTATAAATGGATTGTAACTTCCAATTTATTCCTTGGGCATTAGTTAATAATTGAGAACTTGGGCCAGGAATACAGGGCCATCTTTGGACCCCACAGCTAAGGGTAAGCCAAATCCAGGTATTATTACATGCCTCAGCTCAGCCTGAAAAAGTGTCCATTATTACTAACAGATACCAATAGACATACTTTCTAGGCTTTACCTCTGTGGAGTCCACTTTCCCAAATTCACCATCTGAGGTTCCTCACATATGAATTTTTTCCATATGTTCCAGCATTTCAGCATTTACCTGTTGGAAATTACCTACACACATTACAAAGTATTGTCAGGCTGAGGCCCCACCGGTTTTCAGAACAGTTTTAGGCAGTGTTCTCGGGCAATTTACCAGGTTGCAAATATCTACATGTAAACTGACAGAAAGCTTGAGCCTGTATGCATTTTTCACAAGTTCAGTGTCAACATTTGCACACTTATTACCACTGTTTTTGCTTCTTCCTTTAATATTGATGACTAGTAGCTCTACAGAACCAACTGGGTTTAGACTGGTCTCTCAAGCTACCTGATCAGCTCAGATGTTTCCCTGTATCTTAGGGTCTCTAGTTTCTTTAACTGCTGTATAGTACTCTGAACCTTGGAGACTTCTTCCATTTTTTTTTAAATTTTAATTTTAATTTTTTGTGACCATACTGTACAGAGGGGTTACAATTACATGGGCAAAATAATGAGTACATTTCTTATCAAGCATTGCAGCCTCCTACTTTGTTCACCCTTCACATCCCTTCCTAGCCTCCCCCCACCCCCCCCCCACCCAATTCCCCCCCCACCCCGCACCAAAGTTGTCAAGTTCGTTTTTGGTATGACAACTTGTACTTCTCATAGTTGCATCGGGTCCACCTGTATCCTTAAACGACTTGTTTTTCCCCATCTCCTCCACAATCTTCTTCCATTTTATTCTCCTCCTTTTCTCTCAAACTTGCTTTCAAGATCCCATTCTCCTTCTCAACGTGCTCCTTAACCTGCAAGTGTTTTGGCAGGGTCAGAGGAGATTTCCCTTGACTGGCCAACTGCTGCTCCTTCTCACAACACCTTTTCTTGCTCTTCAGCTCCTCCCTTAAGTTCACAAAGTGCTATTGAGAGGTATTTTTTCCCACCTCCACCTGTTCCACTGGGACACGATGCTTCTGCATTACATTTATGGTGAAGATCTCAGCAGTCTTTTGGGGCTTTTACTCTAGTAATTTCTATTTCTAGTTTTCCACTTTAGTGTATTTTTGTGACAGATCTTTCAACTGTTTGTTTAGGGCTTCTGTTTTTCTTTTTCATGCTCTTTCCCTTTCCATGGCATTCTCTATCAAACAAGTGGTCCTTTAACTCTTTCTGAAGAGAAACATTCTCTTTCTTGAGCCTGATATTTTCCTGTTCTCTTTTCTTGGCCTCATCTTCTATGACACAGCACTTCCCCGTCTTCTCTGCTAACTATTTTCCTTCTTTCTCTGTTGCTTTGAATTTCTGGTGACACATTTGAAAGCTTATAATCGACATGTACTTCAACTTACTATATTCTTTTTTTTTTTTTTGGTCCAGTCGTGGGGCCTGAACTCTGGGCCTGGGTGCTGTCCCTCAGCTCTTCAGCTCAAGGCTAACGCTGTACCACTTGAGCCACAGCGCCACTTCGAACCCAGGGCCTCATGCATGCAAGGCAAGCACTCCACCACTGAGCCACCTTCCCAGCCCCCCAGCTCCTTTTTCATAGCCATAATTTCTTAATGGAATTCAGAGGGCCTTTGCATGTTTCTCCAGAGCTCTGAACACATTTTCCATGTGGTTAATGTGATTACTTAACCTTTCATTTTCTATCTTTCTCCTCCTTGGACATTCCTTTTCCTAATGTCTATTTTGCTTGCATTTAGCTCACTGATCTAGTCCTAGAGGTTCCATACTGCCATTTGCAAATGATCTGTACTGTCTTTGCCAAAGGTTTCTTGATCCCTATTCTGGTGCTCCTACCAAAACTCAAACTCCCTTCTTAGAGTCGTTTTTTTTTTTCAGGGTGTCTCTGTTATCAAAAACCAAGTGGGCAACCACTTTACCTCAAAACCTTCTATCTTTTCAAGCTTTCTTCTAATATCTGTGGCTGCCTGGGTAACAAAGGCCATATTTAGGGCTCTTTGATTCTCCAGGACTTAAAGATCTATAGCCTATAGGTCCTATAGTCTTCTGGGAGAAGTTCCAGAAAAAGCATTAGGGTACTCATTGGGGAATAGTACCATCTCACTCACCTTAGATTGAAGACTTGGCTTTCTTGCCACTGTGGTATCCCTGCTAGCTTAACCTGAAAATAATTGGTCAGCACTTCCATACCTCGACTGCTGTTAGTCTCATTTGGGCAAGTCTGGGGAAAGACTTGCTCCAAATAGTCTGGTTCAAAAGTGGGGCTACTGTCTGTTCCAAAGACCACCGTCAAGACACCAACAATATTCACTCCCTTTTCTACCAGGTGAGAAGCACCTGTAAAATTTGCTGACAGTCATCCCAGATGTGCTTGTGTGTGAATATTACTGTCTCTAATGAGGTAATGAGCCCCTGTTGTTTTTTTTTCTGGAAAGGATGGATTTTTCTGTTTCCAGTTATACAGGTCACTACTTGTAAAGGGAACATATATTAGAAAGGGGTACTGCCCACCATCTCCTCCATGTTCCTGTCTCAAGGGAAATAAGGGTAACATAACACGTTTTACCACCTCAGTCTGGTACAAGTAACCACTTTTGTTATGGGAGAACTTATTAGAGTTGCTGATGACAAAGAATAGGAGAAAGAGTACATCAGTGCATCTTCCTCTGAGGGATTCTGTAAGCCTGGGGGAGAATGTTTTTGGATATGACAACCTAAGGCCTTGTTCTCCCATCCTGAGAAAAGGAGTAAACGGGTGCATACAAGACACAGATAGAACTATCAGCATACATACAAAGACCAAGAGCCACAGACACTTAACCCAAATGCCCCATACCTCTCAATGTTGACCTCTACAGGAGGTCCCAGATGACTGAGAGAACATCCCAGATTGCCTCTTGAGGAGGCCACAGATGACCTCTGGAGGATATAACATATGTCCTCCCTTGGAGGCCCTAGATGACCTCTCATGTTAGTTCCAAATGGATTCCCAAGGAATTGTCAGATGACCTTCAAAGGAGTTTCCAGATGTCTTTTCAATGAGACTGAGATTACCTCTCAAGTAGCCCCCAGATGGCCAATCAAGGAAGCCACCTATGAACTCCAGAGGAAGTTGCAGATAACCCTCTTGAGAAAGCGACAGATCACCTTCAGAAAAGGTCCTATATAACTTCTCAAGGAAGTCCCAGATGATGTCCAAAAACGGTCATAAATTTCTCATCATGGTAGCCTGAGATGTCCTCCCAAAGAAGCTCCTGATGACCATGACTATTTTGAAGAGGTCTCAGGTTGCCTCCCAAAGGAGCCCTAGCTGACCTCTGGAGAAAGTCCAAGATGGCCCCTGGAGAAGGCCCAATATGACCTCCAGCATTGGTCTCAGATTGCTTCTCAAGGAAGTCGCAGATGTACTCTTGATGAGGTTCCAGATGGCTTCCCATGGAAGCCCTACATTATCTCTCAAGTAGGTTCCAGATGGTGTCCCAAAGAAGCCACAAATACCTTCCAGAGGAGTCCAAAACATGCTGGCAAGCTAGCCAAGATGCACCTCTAAAGGTACATAAATGACTTTTGTCCATGTTGGACCTCCGGAGACAAACACAAGAGGTAGACTCTCAACCCTGAGTGCTGACACTCTCACCTATAGGGATTTTTCCCTGGGGCCAATTCCTGATGCAATCCAAATGGATTATCTCGATGGAGTCTTCAAAAATAAGGACCTCTCTAGTTCAAGAAAATCCATCGAGACACGTTTTATATATTAAATCTTCTCCAAACCACCAACCCCCAAAATTATGATATCCAAAGCTGCAAATATCAAAGGGAAAGTCTCTTTTCCCCTTCTTTTTGTCTCTCCTTCGCTACATACCTATACTTCTTTCGAGGTCTTTTCCTTTTTCCCTTCTACCAGTTCCTTCTTCTCTTTAGGACTCTCCACTCTCCACAGACCTGAACTGCTTTGCAAGGCTCATAAGTTGCCATCCTTCACCTTCTGTGCTCCCTCAACTTACTCTCCACCTAGGCCTTTCCCCTTATGCTATCACACCACTTCCTTCCTTCCAGGACATTTTCCTTTTTCTCTTACATTGTATTGCTCTGAACAAGCAGCCTATATAAAGTCTGTACCCCTTCTCCCTCCAACTGCCTGTTTTCAACTATCACATCCCAAACTGCCCACAGCCCAATCACTTCTTAACCGCTCAACATGTGGTGTTTAATGCACCAGTCCCTCCCACAGGATGTCTCACCTTCTTTGGTGGCATTCTTTGTCCTCTCCAGCTGGCCAGGAGATGGGTCCATGCTGATTATCAGACCCTATAAATTATCGGGCCCTGCTGATTATTACAGTATCCTCCTTGTGAACTAGTAGCAATTGAAATTGGAAATTTGATTGTGGTATTACATACTTGTTGTGACATCACAAACCCATTTTGACATCATCACTACCACGACATAACAAAACCCTTGTGACAACATTGTCATTGTGACATCATGATTCTGTAGTGATATCTCAAATCTATTATGACTTCTTAGCTCCTTTGAAAAATAGCATGCCCTTTTCAACATCACAGGCCCTTTGTGTAACCCTATTCTTGTTGTGAACTGACAGTTGAGATCAGACATGCCATTTTAACAACAAAAAGTGTTTGTGACATCCTCAACAGTGTGACATCACATTTTCATTATGAGAGCATCAGCTCATTGTGACATCACCAAACTCAATGACAGAATCTCAGTATGACAACAATTCTCGTTGTGATGTCATAGACACATTGTGAATGCCTATTCTGTGATTTCATTGTATTTCAAATGTGGCATGAGAGTTGTTATCAGAAATGCATTTTTGTGCCTACAAACCATTTTGACATCATAATCACTTTGTGACATCACAGTACCATTGTGATATCACTAACACAATGTGACATCACGAACCTCTCCTGTCCTCATAACTTTTGTGACATGCTAACATTGTGGTATCTTAGACCTTTTTGCCCTCATAATTTGTTTTCATACTCATCTCATGTATGATGTGAGATAACATAAATCAACTGTGACATCATGACCATTGTAACATCACACTGACAGATGTCATGATCATCGTGTCACATTGTGACATCATAAAAGGTTTTGATGTCACAGTTGATTGGTGATGCCATATGGTAAGGAATCTATGATGTCCCAATTGGTTAGTGATATCCAAATGGCATAACGGATCTCATTTGTCATGAAATCACAGAGAATATGAGTTCACAACAGTATGTGGTATCTCCAAAGTCATGTGTTTTCGCAAATGTTATGAAGTCCTAGGAGGATTGTGATGTCATAGTGTGACACAATGTATATGATGTCTGTCAGTGTGATGTCACAATGGTCATGATGTCACAATGGATTTCTGATACCATATATCATAACTGAAGTATGATAAGGTTGAAAACAGATTACAAGCTCATGAAGGGCCTAAAACATCACAATTGGTGCACATCAAAAGACTTATGAGGACAGGGCAAGTTTTTGATGTCACAATGTGTTAATGATATCACCATGGCACTGTGGTGTCACAAAGTGATTGTGATGCCATATATTTATGAGATCACAATGTATTTCTGACATCAACCCACATGCCGCATTTGAAATAGAATGAAAAAAGAGAATAGGCATTTACAATGTGTCTATGACATCACAATGACAATATAATGTCATAATGCTATGAGGACATTATAAATTGATGTTGCAAGGAGGTAATTTTGTAATAATGAATATGTGTTGTCACACTGGTGATGGGGTCACAAAGGGTTTGTGATGTTACAACGGCATATATGAATTCAATTGTCATGTATCCAAAACAAGGATATAGGTACACAAAGGGACTATGATGTCACATATGCGATGTGTGTTTTCAAAGGTACTTAGGGGTCATGATAGCTTTATGATATACAGTTGTGATGAGGTCACAATGGGCTTTTGATGTCATAGTGATTTTGTAATATCTCAAACACAAGTCCATTTTCAATTGTTACTATTTCACAATGTACATACAAGTTCACAGAAGGAGCTGGAAGTCATAATGGACATGAATTTTTTAAAATGTTAGGAGGTCATTTTAGGTTTGTGAATATACAATGGGACAGTGATATAACCATGACAATGTCAACTCATTACATTATGTCAAAATATTGTTTTGTTGTCACAATTAGTTGATGATTCCATATTGGTGGTGAGGTTACAAAATATTGGTGATGTGTTGAGCATGTCAAAATGACATGATGATTATCAATTGTCTTAACTTAAAATTAGTATATGAATTCACAAAGGGACTGTGGTTTCTCCAAAAGTATGTGTTGTCACACATATATTGAAATCCTAAAAGGTTTGTGATGTCAGAATTTGACACAATGGATATGACATCTGGCAATGTGATGCCACCATGGTCATGATGTCACTGGGAATTTGTGATATCAAATGTCATATGTGAAATCTAATGAGGTCAACAACAGATTATGAGGACAAAAAAGCCTAAGGTATCAGAATTGCAGGATGTCACAAAAGTTATGATGAGGGGCTGGGGTGGTGGCTCAGTGGTAGAGCACTTGACTTGCATGCCTGAGTCCCTGGGTTCGATTCACCAGCATCACATAAGCAAAAAGAAAAAAAAGCCGGAAGTAGCGCTGTGGCTCAAGTGGTAGAGCACTAGCCTTGAGCTGAAGAGCTGAGAGATAGCGCCCAGTCCAAGAGTTCAGGCCCCACGACTGGACCCCCCCCCAAAAAAAACAAGTTATGATGAGAGGATAGGTTTGTGATATTACGGCGGGTTAGTAATTTCACAATGGCAACATGATATACAAAGGGATTGTGATGTCACAATGGTTATGAGTTCCTGATTTGTTTATGATATCAACCTACATGCCACATTTGAAATAGAATGAAATCACAGAAAAGGCATTCATAATGTCTATGATGTCACCATGACAATGTGAAGTTATAATTCTATCATATCATTTTAGTTTTGTGATTTCACAAGGAGTAGATGGTATAAAAATGATATTGTGATGTCACAATTATGATGATCTCACAAACTGGATGTCAAAATGTCATGTCTGATTCTCAATTGTCAATATTTCACAGTGGGACTTTGGGTACTCAAAGGGACTCTGATAGCACAAAGCTATGTATTTTTCAAATGTTATGAGGTTATAATTGATTTGGAATGTCACAATGTGATCCTGGTATCAAAAGAACAATGTGAAGTCACAATGGGTTTGTGATGTCACAGTGGTGATGAGGTCACAATGGGTTAGTTATGTCACGCGTTTGTAATATCAAAATTATTTGTCCAATTTCAATTGCTACTAGTTCACCAGGACACTGTAATAACCAGAAGTGCCACTATAATCCATGTGAAGATATAGTCATCATGGCCTCCTAGTCTGGACCAATGGAGAAGGGGGGTACATGACACTGGAGGGGGCAGGGCATGCTGCTGACGGAGATAGGATGTCACGCCCCACATGATGAGCTGCCAAGAAGTGATTGGTCATGGACATTTGATAAGTGATAATTGAAAACTGGAAGGCAAGAAACATTGCAGTTGGGGAAGGGTACAGCCTATATATAAGCTGCATTTTCAGAGCAAGAGAAGTGGAGAGAAAAATGTTAATGGCCTGGTTGGAAAGAAGTGATGAGACTGCTGGAGGGCAAAGACCTGGGAGGAGAGGAAATTGAAAGAGAGCAGGAGATGAAGGACGGCAACTGGCCACTTGGACAAGGGAGGGCAGGCCTGTCAAGAGTAGAGCAGCCTGAAGAGAAAAATGGAATGGTGGAAGGAAAAAAAGAAAGACCTGAAAGGTAGGACAGATCTGTAGAGAAGGAGATTGAAGAGAAAGGAAAAAGCCTTGTCCTTTGAAGTGTGGAGCTTTGGAGATCATTATTTTGGGGGTTGGTTGTTTGCAGACCAGTTAACAAATGGCTTAACTGCTCTTTGGAGGTCTGAGGGTCCATGGTTGAGAGTGAATTTAGCTCTCAGCATTAAGCCCAGGCCAAGGTAGTCACTTGTTACAAAATTTATGAGGCTAAGACAGGTTTGTGATGTTACATTGCATTAATGATATCATAATGTCAATATGAGGTCACAAAGGGATTGTGAGGTAACAATGATGATGTGGTCACAATGGGTTTCTGAAATCAACCTATATGCCACATTTGTGATAGAATGAAATCACAGAATAGGCAATTGCATTGTCTCTAGGACCTCACAATGAAAATGTGATGTCATAGAAGGGAACCTTACTTCATTGTTGGTGGGAGTGTGAACTTGTTCAACCACTTTGGAAAGTAGTATGGAGGCTCCTCGAAAGACTCCACATAGAGCTCCCCTATGACACAGCAGTCTCACTTTTGGGCATTTACCCAAATGTTTACAAACAAGACCACACTAATGCTACCAGCACAACTATGTTTATTGCAGCATTATTTACCATAGCTAAGATATGGAACCAACCCAGATGCCCCTCAGTAGATGAATGTATCAAGAAAATGTGGTATATATACACAATGGAATTCTATGCCTCCATCAGAAAGAATGACATTGCCCCCATTTGTTAGGGAATGGAAAGACTTGGAAAAAATTATATTAAGTGAAGTAAGCCAAGCCCATGGAAACATAAGTCCCATGATTTCCCTTATTTGCAATATCTAGTATATGTATGAGTCAAGCAGAAAAGGTCAGATAAGGTGATGTTAGGAAAATGAACCCTAAGATATGTATTTTAAATGTTTTTTTCTTTCATGCATTTGTTCTTAACACAATTATAAGATTATTCCTTTGTTGCTTTGTATGTCCCTCCCCCACAGTATAACCCCTGCTTTCACTGTATTTGATGTCAGTATAATTTGTGGAGGGGAAAGAGAAAAACAAGTCGTTTAAATAAGGATACAGGTGGACCTGTTGCAACAATGAGAAGCTCAAGTTTTCATGTCAAAACGATCTTTACAACTTGGGGGGGGAGGTTTAGGGGGAGGAGGGAGGATGGGAAGGGATGGGAAGGGTAAACAAAGGAGGAGGCTACAGTGCTTGATAAGAAATGTACTCATTATTTTGCCTGTGTTATTGTAACCCCTTTGTACAGTATTTTCACAATAAAAAAAAGGAAAAAAAAAGAAAATATGATGTCATAATGCCATGATGTCATTGTCATTTGGGGATGTAACAATGGGCTGATGGTATTATAACAACAATGTAAGCTCACTCTGGAGATGATGTCAAAATGCGTTTATAATGGTACACTGGCATGTCTGATATCAGTTGTCTTTGTTCACAATGATGGTATGGTTACCCAAAGGGACCATGATACCACAAACACCACGTGCCTTTTCCAAGGTGCTAAGCGGTCACAATAGGTGTGGGATGTCACAAGGCGATCATGATATCACTGTGGCAATATGATGTTACAATGGGTTTGTGATGTCAAGTGGTGATAAGGTCACCCTTGGATAGTGATGTCACAATGAAGGTGTAATATCACCATTACATGTCCAATTTCATTCTACTAGATCACAATGAAGATACAAGTTCACATAAGGAGCTAGAAGTCAGAAAGTCCATGAATTTTGTAAAATATTATGAGGACATAATAGGCTGGTGAAAATGCAATGAGACAGAGATATCCCATTGGCAATGTGATGCAACCATTACATGAGATAGTATTGTTTTGAAGTCAGAAATGTTGATGCCATACAGGTGATGAGGTCACATAAGTATGTGATTTCACAATGGGATGTTGATGTCACAATCTCATGCATGATCTCTAATTGACAATGTCTATTTAAGTTCACAATGGATAATGATGCATCCAAAGGCATATGTTGGCACAAGTGTAATGAGTCTAAACATGTTTGTGATGTCCTCCTGTGACTCAGTGGTCATGACATCTGGCAGTGTGATGTGACAGTGGTCATGATATCACAGTGGATTTTTGATATCACAGGTCATGCCTGAAGTATTATGAGTTAAACAATTTATGAACTCAGAGTTGCCAAAGAGATCACACTGGCAGCATGTCAAAAAATTTATGAGGATGAGTGTTTTGTGATGTCACAGTAGGTTAGTGATATCATAATGGCAATGTGGTGTCGTCAAGGTGTTGTGATATTTTAATGCTTTTGTGGTCACAATGTATTTCTGATATCAACCCACCTGCAACATTTGAAATAGAATGAAATCACAGAATAGGCATTCCAATGTATCTGTGACATCACAATTACATGTGATTTGATGTCATTGTTGTTTTGTGATGTCATGATGGGCTGATGTTATCATAATGACAATGTGATGTTACACTGGTGATGATGTCACAAAGGTTTTGCGATGTTAAAATGGCATGCCTGATCTCAATTGTCATTAGCTCAACATGAGGATATGAGTACACAAAAGGCCTGTCATGTCACAAAGGCCATGCTTTCTTTCAAAGCTTCTGAGGTCATAACAGTTTTGGGATTTCACAATGTGATCATGTTGGTAAAATGGCAATGTGATAACAAAATGAGTTTGTGATGTCTCTGTTTGTGATGTCTCCGAGGTGATGAGGTCACAAAGAGTTAATGATGTCTCATCAAGTTTGTGATATAACAATGACATATACAACTTCAATTTCTTCTAATTCCTATGAGGATACTATAATAAACAGTGGGTCCAGAATTATCTGTGGGGGCCGATATTCATTGTAAATTCTTGGCTTGGCCCAACGGAGAGTGTGGGGAATGCCGCCAAAGGTGGAGGTGTCAAGCCTCACACGGTGAGCTGTCAAGAAGTGATTGAGCATTGGGTAGTTTTGGAAGTGATGGTTGTAAACTCTTAGTCAGGAGATCCGTTGGAGGGAGTAGGGGTACAACCTATATATAAGTTGCATTTTCAGAGCATTGTAATGGAGATAAAAATGGGAGTTACCCGGAAGGAAGAAAGTGGTGAGACAGCAGGAAAGGAAAAACCTGAGAAGAGAGGAAGCTGAGGGAGAGCAGAAGGTTGGCAAGTGGTCACTGGGACAGAGTAGGGCAGAACTGTGGAGAGTGGAGAGGCCTGAAGAGAAGAAGGAAGTGGTGGAAGGGAAAAATGGAAAGACCAGGAAGGAATGACAGGTCTGTAGAGAAGGAGGGAAGAATGGAAAAGAAAAAAAGCCTTGCCCATTGAGGTTTGGAGCTTTGGAGATCATAATTTTGTGGTTAGTGGTTTGCAGAACAATTAAGAAAGGGTGGGGCTGCCCATTGGAGGTCTGAGGTTTGGTGGTCAAGGCTGCTCTTGAACCTGGGTATCCAGTCCAGGATAAGGTAATCACAGTCCCCTTTCTAGTGAAAAATGGTTTATTATATTAAATGTGACTCGATGGCTTGTCTCCTTGCCTTAGAGGTAATATGTACATGAGTTCACAGAAAGAGCTTGAAGTCTCAAAGTCCATGAATTTTCTAAGATCTGATGAGGCCATAACAGGTTTGTAAAAACACAATGGGAGAGTGATATCACAACAGCAATACCTCAATATCATCTCAAAATAATGATTTGATAAAACAATTAGTTGTTGATGCCATTCTCGTGATGAGGTCACAATAAGTTTGTGATGTCACAATGGATTCACGATGTCAGAGTGGCATGGGAGATCTCAACTGTCATTAATTGGCAATGAATATATGAGTTCAAAAAGGGACTGTAATGTGTCCAAAGGCATGTTTTGTTACAAGTGTGATGCAGTTCTAACAGGCTTGTAAGGTCACAATGTGACACAATGGTCATGACATCTGGCAGTTTGATGTAACAGGGGATTTCTGATATCACATGTCATACCAGAAATATGAGATTGAAAACAGATTATGAGCTCACAAAGGGCCTAATATATGGCAATGGCAGTATGTCACAAACCTTATAAGGACAGAACTGGTTTTTGATGGCACAGCATGTTAATGATATCACAATGGCAATGTGATATCACAAAGGATTGTGATATCACAATGGTTATATGGTCAAAATGGGTTTCTGAAATAGAATGAATTCACAGAATGGCCTTCACACTGTTACGTCTATGATGTAACAACGCCACTGTGATTTATAATGCTATGATGCCATTCTCATTTGGTTATGTCACAATGAGCTGATAGTGTCATAATGACAATTTGATGTCATTGCTGATTTATGATGTTACAATAGTTATGAGGTCACATTATGTTTCTGATATTAACACACATGTCAAATTTGAAATAGAATGAAAAAACCGGGCGCCAGTTTGAAATAGAATGAAAAAGCCGGGCACTGGTGGCTCACGCCTGAAATCCTAGCTACTCCAGAGGCTGAGATCTGAGGATCGCGGTTCAAAGCCAGCTCAAGCTGGAAAGTCTATGAGAATCTTATTCCCAATAAAAACCAATAGAAAACTGGAAGTGGCTTTGTGGCTCAATCGATAGAGCGCTCGCCTAAAGCTGAAGAGCAGGGACAACACCCAAGCCCAGAGTTCAAGCCCCACGACCTACAAAAAACATATTAAAAACAGGCATTCACAATCTTTTTATAACAGCACAATGACAATGTGATCTCATAATGCTATATTGTCATTGTAGTTTTGTCATGTCAAAAGTAGTTGATGCTGTCATAATGACAATGTTATGTCACTCTGGTGATGTCACAAAGGGTTCATGATGTTAAATTGGCATGTCTGATATCAATTGTCAGTTCATAATGAGGGTATAGTTACACAAAGGAACTGGGTTGTCACAAAGGGCATGTGTTTTTTCAAAGGTGCTAAGAGGTCCTAATAGGTTTGCGATGTCACAATGTGATAGTGATGTCAAATGGCAATGAAAGCTCACAATGGTTTTGTGATGACACATTGGTGATGAAATCAAATAGTTTTGTGAAGTCGCATCTCATAATCACATGTCCAATTTCAGTTGCTACTATTTCACAATGAGGATATGAGCTCACAGAAGACAAGTATAAAAGGCCATGAATTTTCTAAAATACTATGAAGACATTTTAGGTTTTTGAAAACACAATGGGACAGTGATATCACAAGGGCAATGTGATGTTGCAATATGATGACTTAATAATGTTTTGATATCACAATTTGTGATGCCACATTGATGAGTTCACAAGAAGTGTGTGATGTCACAATGGGTTGGTGATATCAAAATGACACATCTGATCTCAATTGTCATTAACTCACAATGAGTAAATGAACTCACAAAGGGACTCTGATGTCTCCAAAGGCATGCATTTTCACAAAAGTGATGAAGTCCTAACAGGTGTGTGTTGTCAGAATGTGACAAAATGCTCATAACATCTATCAGTGTGATATCACCATGATCAAGATGTCACACTGGACTTGAGTATCACATTTCATACCTGAATTGGGTTTGAGAGGATTGGAATTTCACAATGAGTTACTGTTATCACTAGGAAATGTGGGGTCACAAAGGGATTGTACTATCACAATGGCTATTATATCACAATGTGTTTCTACTATAATAGGTTTGTGCTGTCACAATTGGTTGGAAATATCACAATGGCATGCCAGATCTCAAATGTCATTCACAATGAAGATATGAGTTCACAAAGGGACTCTGTTGTCTCTAAAGTCATGTGTTTCACAAATATGATGAAGTCCTAACAGATTTGTGAGTTCATAATGTGCCACCATCGTCTTGATGTCTATCAATGTGATGTCACAATGTTCATGATGTCACAATATTCATGATGTCAGAGTCAATTTCTGATATAATATGTCATACCTGAATTATTATGAGTTTCAAAACAGATTATAAGCTTACTAACAGCCTGAAATATCCTAATGGCAGCATATCACACAAGTTATGACTAAGTTAGGACCTCCTCATCAGTATGGCATCACCAATTATAACATCAAAACATTATTACAACATGATGTTGAGACATCACATTGTCATTGTGAAATCACTGTCCCGTTTGGTTTTCACATAGTATGACCTCACAGTATGAAGCTTCTTCTATCAACTGGTATCCTCATATTGAATTATGAGTAATTGAAATTGAATATATCATTTTGATATTACAAACAAACTGTGATATCACAAAGCCATTGTGACCTCATCACCACTGTGACATCAAAAACGCAATAGGATATCTCATTTCCATTATGATGTTATGGATCAAATTGTGCCATTCCAAAACACACATGGCCTCTGTGACTTCACAGAACCTTTTTTGTATCCATAACCTCATGGGGAACTAATGACAACCGACATCAGACATACCAAGGAAACATAACAAATCCTTTCTGACATCATAATTGTGACATCATGTTGCCATTATGACACCATCAGCTCATTTTGACATGTAAAACTACAATGACATCATAGCATTGTAACATCACATTGTTATTCTGATGTCATAGACACTTTGTGTTTGCCTATTACGTTACTGATTCTATTTCTAATGTGGCATGTCAGTTATCAGAAAACCAATTGTGTGTTCATGACCATTTTGATATCACTATGCCTTAGTTCCATCACATTGCCATTGTGATGTCACATTGCCAAATTGATGTCACAAAGGGATTTTGATGTGACAAGGGTTGTGACATCACAATGAGTTTCTGATATTAACCCACATGCCACATTTCAAATACAATGAAATCACAGATTAGGCATTCACAATGTGACTATGATATCACAATGACCTAATGGCAAATGTTACAATGTCATTGCCAATTTGCGATGTCACCATAAGCTAAAGATATCATAACAAAAATGTGATGTTACACCAGTTATGACGTCACACAGGGTTTATAATGTTACAATGGTTATGAGGTCACAATGTGTTTCTGATATCAACTGACATTCCACATTTTAAATAGAATGAAATCACAGGATATACATTCACAATGTGTCTAAGACAGCAAAATGGCAATGCGACGTCATAATGCTATGAGGTCACTGTATCTTGTCGATGTCACAATGTGCTGATGGTGTCATAATGATTGATATCACACTGGTGATGATGTCACAAATGGTTTGTGATGTCACAATGGTATGTCAGATCTTAATTGCTATTAGTTTACAGTGAGGACATGAGAATGAAGTCACCATGACATACACAAATGAACTGTGATGACAGAAACACCGTGTTTTTTGTCAAAAGTGCTAAAGTTCCTAACAAATTTTGGTTGTCAAAGTGTTAATGATATAAAAATGGGTTAATGATGTCAAAACTAGTTTGTAATATCACATATTATTTCAAATTTCAATTGCTACAAGTTCACAATGATACAAATTCACAGAAGGAGCTTGATGTCCCAAAGGCCATGCATTTTCTAAGATGTGATTAGGTCATAATAGGTTTGTGAAAGCATGATGGTACAGTAATATCACAATTGCAATATGATGTCAAATTCTAATTAATTGGTGATGCCATAATAGTGATGAATTCAAATTGTTTTGTGATGTCGCAGTAGATTGGTGATGTGACAATGGCATTCCAGACCTCAACTGTCATTAACTCACAATGAGTATATAAATTTAAAATGGGCTTGTGAGGATTCCAAAGCATTTGTTGGCACAAATGTGATGAAGTCAGAACAGATTTGTGATGTGACAATATGACACAATGGTCATTACATCTAGCAGTGTGATGTCACTATGCTCATGATGTCAAAGTATATTTCTAATATTTCATGTCATTCCTGAAATAATACGAGGTCAAAAACAGATTGAGCTATCAATGGGCCTAACATAACACAGTGGCAACATGTCACAAAACTTTAGAGGACAGGACATGTTTGAGTTGTCACAGTTGTTTAGAGATATCACAATTTCAATGTTACATCACAAAAGGATTGTGATGTCACAGTGGTTAAGTCAAAATGTTTTTTTGATATAAACCCACATGCCACATTAGAAATATAATGAAATCACATAATAGGCATTCATAATGTATATATGATTTCACAATGACAATGTGATGCCATAGTGGTATGATGTCATTACAGATTTGTGATGTCACAATGAGCTGATGTTGTCATAATGACAATGTGATGTCACACCGATGATTATATTGTAAATCCTTTGTGATATTTCTTTGGCATATCTTGTCTCAATTGACATTTCACAATGAGGATTTGGATTCACAAAGGGACTGTCAGGTCCCAAAGGCCATGTGTTTTTAAAAAGGTGCTAAAGATGTCATAATGGGTTTGGGAGGTCTCAAGGTGATTGTAATGTCACAACAGCAATGTGACATCATAATGGGTTTGTGATGTCACATTGGTGATGAGGTCACAATGGACAGGACCAGTTTGTGAAGTCATAACAGGTTAGTATCACAATGGCACTGTGATGTCACAAAGGGATTTTCATGTCACAATGGCTTTGAGGTCATAATGGATTTCTGATATCCACCAATATTGCTCACTTGAAATAAAATGAAATCACAGAATAGGCATTCACAATATGTCTATACTGTCACTATGACATATGATGTCATAATACTATGATATGTAAATTTAGTGATGTCAAAATGGCATGTCTTATCTTATTAGTCATTAGATTACCATGAGGATCCCAAAGGTTGCTATGTGCTGAGTCCTTCAAAAGGCTCATTGTGCTGAGTCCATTACACAGGGTTCTTTGTGCTATTTTTTAAAATTGTTCTGAGTCTTTGAGAAGTAGGCATCCCCAACAATCACACACACACACACACACATACACACACACACACACACACACACACACACACACACACACCCGGAGGGACACCGTGAACCTGCTTGGTGTGTGGGGTGGATGAGAAGAGTCCCCCAGCGGTTGGGTTGAGGGGAGATTCAATCCCCCACCCCGGGCAGCTTCTGGGGTTCGGGGGAAGCCCTGACCTTAGATGAGGCTGCTTCTGCCATGGCCTGGTAACATTAGGGCAGAGTCAGGACAACACAAAGCCAGGGATGTGGGCGTGGCTGAGGGGGGAAGGAGGTATGACTCAGGGGAGGACAGGACATGGCTGAGGGGGCACTTATCTGCTGCAGCCAGGGGTACCCAGGGGCTGGAGCACTTGGGCAGTGGGGGCGGGGCAGCCCGGGAGAGAAGTGGGGGCAGAGAGAGAGAACAGAGAGAAGAGCAGGCACATGCACCAGGGATGGCGGCCTCAATGCCTCTGCTGCTGTAGGAGCATGGGTCTGGGCCAGGAGCATAGAGCACAAAGCCAGCACATCAGGTATATCCCTCGCACAACCCCAGGGAGGCTCAGAGGCTAGGTATGCCCTGAGTCCTAGGCCCCTGCACTGGAAGCTCAGCTGAAGCAAAGGCATGTTCAGCCCAGACATCCACCAGTCCCTGCCCCTGCCCCATCTCCTTGCTCCCTGCAGCATTGCATCGCCGCTGGCTCAGACCTGTGGCACCTCTTGGAGTCATCCAGTGGTGGTGCGCCCCCAGCTGGTTTAAGGCCCTGACCAGGTACCAGCCCCTGGTCCTCTGCTCTGGGCCCAAGCGTCCACCATGCCACTGCCATCACTGCACGCTGCACACAGAACCACAGCCAAAAGATGCTCCCAGCAGCACAAGTGAGTGGTTTCCTGCAGGTCAGCACCTTGCCACCTCCCCATACCACTCACTCTTCCCCCCTTGCAAATCCCGCCTCACCTCTTGTGTCCCAACCACGCCTTCCCAGCACCAGGCAGGCCAGCCCTGACTCTGCCACAAATATGGCCCAGGAGTGGGGGGTGGGGGAGTGGATGTTGACTCTGGGAACTCACCCCCATCCCTAGTGGCCAGTATCACTGGAAATGGTGAGATGCATGAATGGGTGAGAACGGGTCACCACTGAGCCCCTGGCTGGAGCAGTGGGAGCCACAGATTCCCACATCTGCATGCTTCTTCTCCCTGGTGGGAAGCTGGTGGCTTTAGTCAGAGGTGGGGAACAGCACCTCTGCACCTGCCTTTTTGGGTCTTTTCCTTTTTTTCTGGGAGTGGGGGGTGTTGGATGCAGAAGATGAGCCTCCCTTGCTGTGTGAGCCCTTGTCCTCTGTGCTCAGTTACCTTTCATCTGAGGAGGGTCCCAGAAACCCCACTAGTGAGGTGAGGGCACTGGGGGTCAGATAGTACATGAATATATGGGAGGAACACACTCCCTCAGACACACATATACTCGGCCTATCCCCCCACCCCAGCTGTCAACAGTACTCACAGGGTGATCACATTTCCCATCTCTGCCAGCATCTGCTGGTGCTCCCTGTCCATATGGTCTCCTTGTCCTCCCCAAGAATCTGCCCATTTGCGCAGAAGCATCTAGGCTGAAAGTAAGAGTCTCTCCATGTGTGTAGCCTTTAGGACCCCATCCATTTCCTCAACACCACCCCAACCCTGGGTTAGACACCCTCCTTGGGACCCCATGACCGACTGTCCTGGCTCTGAGGAGCCACCTGTCTGGGGATTCCTTCACCCAGCGTCCTGGCCTAGGGTTTTGATGAATGGGGAGTTAAGGCTGGTTGTTCCCAAGGGAAAGGGTCTGGCCCTGGAGAAGGGGAGAGGCAGGGTCATGCTGTGTCATTAGAGTGGTGCTTCACTTGGGTGGGAGCCCTTGGTTCTGACAAGGGAACAGAGAATGGGAACCTGCGTGCTTCAGCTAATACATTGTCCCAGATGAGGAACCAACAAACTTTGGAGAGGTACTACTCTGAGTCTGTGTGTGTGTGTATGTGTGTGTGTGTGTGTGTGTGTGTGTGAGAGAGAGAGAGAGAGAGAGAGAGAGAGAGAGAGAGAGAGAGAGAATCTTTCTCCTTGTACAGCCTGACTGTCCTCAAGTGAGTGATCAGTTGGCAAATTGCATGTGCTGCATGGAATAGTCATCTGTCAACATTCTAGAGGGGTGTCTGTGTGTGTGTGTTTGTGTGTGTGTGTTTGTGTGTGTGTGTGTGTGTGTTTGTGTGTGTGTGTGTGTGTTGGGAGGGCAGGGAGATGAGAAAAATGAAAATATATTTAAGTCACCATGTCGAAAAACAGCAAAAGCATTTTATTTCTCTGTGTGTGTGTGTGTATTTTTTGTTGTTCTTTCTTCATCAATACCAAGTACAAGCCCAGCCACAATTTTTGTTTTCTCCTTCACAGTTTCATTGCTCCTTTATGGAAGATTTCAGTACACATTACTTTTCTCCCCTTTCCACCTCTCTCTTCCCCCTTTCCTGTAGCCCACAGTAGCTGCTGGGCCTGAGTGGGCCTCCCCTAGAAGAACTGTGTGAACCCTGGACTGGAGTGGCCACCTGTCCTTATATTCCCAGCCAGAAGTTTGGTGAGGTGAATGAGATCACAGCCATGCTCTTCCAGGCAGACACGCTGCTCTTGTGTGTTTAGTTGGAGGTAATTCAAGGGTTTGGAATGTGTCTGCCCAACATAATTGGGGAATGAGATGAGGGAAAGGATAGGGCAGGGGCTGTGAACCTATGAGGTTTTGGGGACTGCCGTACAGTGTGACATGGCAGATGGTTCACCATGACAGTGGGTGAGAGGGGAGCCATATCTAGGGCATTAACAGTCTCTGTGGGCATCAGGGCACAGGGATGAGGGCCCCCACTGGTGGTGAGGATACCCTCCTGGGTCGGTGCCCAGTGTCAATCCTCCCTGGAGTCGTGCAGAATCCAATCTGTGTCCCGCCTGGGCTGTTTCCAGCTGGGCAGTTATAGGCAAATCCATTCCCCCTGCTGGAGCCTGCTCAGTATCAGGAGGTGGCAGTTAGCTAGGGCTCACTGAATGCCCGTTTCTGTAACCTGCTATAGGCTGTCTGTAAGGAAAAGGTGACCACTGACTTTGGAACCCTTTAAGTTTGATTGGGACAAATTAAATACCACATATTCCATGTTTTTTTAAGTTAAGCTGTCAATTTCCACTAATGCCTGGGATTATGGATCAAATTAGATGGATGGTTTCAGCCGCCAAACAATGATGTTCAAAGCGGCACAGGCAGAGTTCCCAAGCCAGATTGTCTCCTGCTTTGAATGTTGTGCCTTAACTGCCTTTCTGTGGCCGCTGTTGAATCTCTCTAGGGTGACCATCCCACTCGAGGACATTGAGGGGAGCAGAGATTGTGACCTCACCATGCCCAGCCTGCCAGCTATGAACAGAGGTGATTCCCAGCATCTGTACTGGACTCTGGGAGACTCAGAGAACCCAGGCTGCCTCAAGGATCCTTCCTCTGCAACATGAAACTTAGGGGCCAGATGTGGTGGATGCTCCTGGCTGGCCCCAGGGGAAGGACAGGAGGCCCCTTGAGCCAGGCATTCAGCTCACAGCAACCTTATTCACACCTACGTGGGGAATTGAGTGCCACAGAGCTGGTCAGCTCCTGGACAGAGAAGATAGGCATCCCAGAGGCACAGCAATGTAGCGAATACATAGTGGCTCACACCTTCAGAGCCAAAACAGTTAAGTGTGGTGACACCAGGAGGGGTAAGAAGAAGGAGGGAGACCTGAGGGAAAGCTACAACAGGCTTGATCCTCCCTCCCACACAGAGGATTCTTACCAGAATCAGATGGTAATTTTCTGTAGTATTGTCATAGACAGATGCTCATTTATTTATCCAACAAACCATTACAGTCTGCACCCGGATCTGGGGGTCATAGACAATGAAAAGTTCTAGGACTGGTTCTACAGCCCATGAAGAAAACTTGGATTGATCTGGATGCCAGTGCTTCAAGCCTGCAATCCTAGCTACTTAGGAGGCTGAGATCAGAGGATTGAGGTTTGGCCCTGGCAGGAAAACCTGTAAGACTCTTGTCTTCAATTAACTACCAAAAACAAAACACCAGAAATGGATGTGTGGCTCAAGCCGTAGACTGCTAGCCTTGAGTAAAAAGGCTTAGGGACAGCACCTAGGCTCCGAGTACAAGGCCCAGGACTGACACAAAGAAAGTAAAAAGAGAGAGGAGGGAAGGACAGAGGGAGAAAAAGAGGAAAGGAAGGAAGAAGGGAGTACATGCAAGCCTTGGTTTGGAGTCCTTGTATCAAGGGAGCCAACTATTCACTGTTTATGTTGGGACAGTTTCAGAGCCTAAAGCTAGTATGTAGGACCAAGCCACTGAACCATCAGCAACTTCATGCCATCCAGGAGCTCTGTGGTCACCTACTATAGAGGGAACCAGCCTTGGGTAGAACCTAGGGCTCAGGGTGGGTCACCAGGTTTCAATTATCCCCAGCCTCATCGAGTTTATTTTCTGGTCAGATAAGAAGAAAGTTTCCAAGGGCTAGGGAGTTATTGGAGTCAGAGAGTTTCAAGGGTGGGGTCAAAGGATAAGTAGGAATTTGAAGAGGGAGAATGATCCCAGGTCAGGTGTGTCAGGAAATTGGAGCCATGACCTCGCCTGACAACATAGACTACCAGCCTTTGATCCAGCCACACTGCTATTAAAAGTCCTGGCACCTTGGGTTCATCATTGACGACCTGGCTGTCATTCACTGCAGGATGCCTGTGCAATACATCCTTGGGGACTAGGACTTTCCAGGGCTCAATCTGATGATACCACCCCTGGTGTTCATTCCTTCACCAAAGACTGAGGTCAGCATGCCACTGCCATATGACAGCCTGGGAATGAGGGCAGGAAATGGGTCTCTTCTCTGGCTCAGTCTTTAGTCTAGATGGCACATCTGGGATTCAGAGAGGCCAGGCTGAAGGTGGGGCAGAGCTGGGTAAAACCTAGTGGGAAAACTAGAGGCACTGGGCTCTGAGCAGGGTTGTTTCTTTGATAATACTCACAACATAGGAACATTTCTGGGATAGAGAAGCCCTTTTCACCTCCCCAAGAGGGACCTAGATCCCCCCAGTCTCTGTCCTTTGACCAGGAATCCTTTTGGTTCCCATATCATGTGGTTGGATGAGTAGACCTTACCTCGCTGCCCAGTGTTCAGGCAGGACAGCGAGAGATTCTGAGTCTTTGATAAGTCAAGGTATCTTCGGTATGAGATTGTTCTTGAATGTCCCAACTTGGTGAATGGTCAGTCCCAATTAAGACTGCCATGAGGTAAGACATAGAATCTAGAAAATCAGAGCTGGATGGTGTCTGTTCTGGGAGTCTTGAGTATTATGTGTTAGCTTTGAGCTCCCGTGTGCCCACTTGCTTCCCTTTCTTGGGTGGCTATATGATAGGAAAAGCTTGAAACTAGGGAGTGGATCTTGTCTTTTATGCTCCAAGATAGCACTCTAGCATTTGACTCACAGCTCCACTTCCAGCTTTTTGGGGTGTTTAATTGGAGATAAAGAATTCTCAGGCTTTGCTGCTAAGTGGCATCCAACTGCAGTCCTCAGATTTCAGTCTCCTGAGGGGAGAGGATGACAGGAATGGAAAAGTTTGTTTGCCTGGGTGCCAGTAGCTCATGGCTATTATCCTAGGTACTCAGGAGGTGAGATCTGGGGATCACGGGTCAAAGCCAGCCTGGTCAGGAAAGACGCTGAGACTTTTACCGAAAAGAAATTGCCAGAAAACCAGAAGTGGTGCTGTGGCTCAAGCACTTGAGTGTTTGCATTTAGCTGAAGAGCTCAGGGACAGCACCCAGGCCCAGAGTTCAAGCCCCACAACATAAAAATGAAAGAAAGTAAGACATCTTTGCCTGCCAATGATGGTGGAAGTGTGGGGGTGTGGGGAGGGTACTGTGTTTTGGAGACCAAGTGCTGGCCTCACTGTACAGACATTTGTAAGAACTCCCCAAGATTGCCCCTATTTGAAGCCACAGCTTCAAGAGGACGTGTCCTATGACAGGCAGGGAGTGGGAGAAGGGGTGCAGTTGTGAGATTTTTGTGTCTTTATTTTCTCCATTGAAGGATAGATTTGGATGCTGGGAATCAAAATCTGAAGTGAAGGGTTCAAAAACTTTGTGGCCTGACGAGATGGGTTTCCTCTGTCTATATGAATGTGGTTGAAGCCGGAAACCACCGGTGGCTCACAACTCTCATCCTAGCTACTCAGAAGGCTGAGATGTGAGGACCGTGGTTCCAAGTCAGCTAGGGCAGAATAATCTGTGAGACTTGATGATAGACCACAAGAGAACAGGAAGTGTTACTTTGGCTCAAGTGGGAGAGTGCTCACATTCAGCTGAATTGCTGAGGGATAGCACCTTGGCCCAGAGTTCAAACCCCTTGACCAACAACAAAAAAAGAGGTGACTTAGTTTTCCACATAGCACTGTGGATGATAGGAAATCCCATGCTGGTCTATGAGACATTCCAGGTATGTGTGAGACTCAATGTTTTTTCTACAGTGGGTCTGATGTCGGTACTGGCACCTTCTAGGGGGTGGGATCTGATCATGTGTGTGTGTGTGTGTGTGTATGTGTGTCTGTGTGTATGTGTGTATATAGAAGTTGTTTGTAACAAGGAGTGCTGGACCCTTTGATAACTTCTAACCACTGTCTTTGGGGGGGTGCATGGGCTTTGTGGCTGAGGTCTGGGGGCCTGGAAGGGTGAGATGTTTGAAGGGGACTCAGCACCTTTAAATTATAAGAGCAAGAGATCTTTGTGACCTGGAACTGTCTACTCCCTTAGGACTGGTTGGTGGCAGAGGGAGCCCGGGAAGTCCTGGGGGTGAGGCCGGTAGGGGTTGGCTCCCCAGGGGGACAGAGAGCGTGGTCAGCACTTAGTAAGGTTGTAAGCCCTGTTAGTATGGACCTTATTGGCATGGGTCAGATTCTGGGTCATCTCATCATGACATCTGATGGGCAAGGCCAACTCTACTTTAAATCTTGACCTGTGATCTTCATATCTCAGCCTCCTGACTAGGTAGGGTTATAGGCATGAGCCTCTGGCATCGGGCCTCAGATTCTTTTTGGTGGATTAGGGATTGAACTCAAGAGCTTAGGCTTCCAGTCAGGTCTTCTTCCATGGGAGCCAAGCCTTTCTGTCTTGGGCATTTCTGAGATAGAGACTCCATATATGCTCAGGCTTGGCTGGATCATGGTCCTCTTGTGACAGGCATGCACCACCATGCCTGGTCCTCTGTAGTTGGGATGGTAGATATGTAGCACCATGATCAGTCAGCAGTTTATATGGTGGTCCCAAAGTCAGTCCACAGAAGCTGATTCTTGACCACAGTTGAAGCTCTGGGTTTGGCCTGGAACCATTGGTCCTCAGTCTCCTCACAGGACAGTTGTGAGGAAACAAGTGATCCATACAAGGGGAACTCTGGGACAGGGGCAGGCCTAGAGGCAACGGTCATCAAATAAGTTTCTTGGCAATTCTGTGAGCATATAACAATAAGATACCTGGGAAGGACTCAGAAGGGGCCTGTTATTTATCATGCCACAGGTATGGGATTATGAAACAAAACATGGCTCTCTTTCATCCTTATCCTATCCCCATGAGGAAGGGGATCCTTCACTCTTCAGCTTTGCAGCTGGGGAAAATGAGGCAGGGAAAAGCTCAGTGACCTACTCATGACCCCCAGGTAACAGGAAGCTCGGCCTGACTTGTCTGCCATGCTCCCTAAGACAATTGGTGCTATTCAGTATATTTCTTGTGTTGGGACGTCCACTAATTTTCAGTCGTGGGGCTTGAACTCTAGGCCTTGGCACTGTCCCCAAGCTGCTCAGATCCAGTTTAGGGCCCTAACACATGAGCCACAACACAACTTCTTGTTTTCTGGTGCTTCTTTGGAGATAAGCGTCTCACAGACGTTCCTGCCTGGGCTGGCTATGAACCATGATCCTCATATCTTAGCCTCCTGTGTAGTTACCATTGTAAGCCTGTGCCACCGGCAGCCGACTTAAGTGTAATTCTCTCTGTCTCTGTCTCTGTCTGTCTCTGTCTCTGTCTCTCTCTCAGTAACTTGTTGAATGTGTGCTGGTGGAGTTGGCTCAGCATCCCCATGTGGCTGGGATCCAAGGTGACCCTCTCATTCTGGAGGTAGGCTGTGGTGTGTCAGGATCATTCTTGCTTGGACAGTGGAACTAGCTCCCTTAGGTAAGCCCCTCTGTGCCCAGGGAAGACTGTGATGCTTATTCATTGTCAGTCTGTCTGGTGAGTCCTTCCCCACTACCCTCTGCTAAGACAGTTAAAGGAAAGTGGATGAGGAGGCATCGCATTGTCCAACTGCACAGCACTATCCCAAGCCTCTGATCCTCACTGCCACCTATCTGGCCAGACCCTGATTATAAGAAACTGAATTCATTCTGTGTATATTTCACGTTGCTGCAGTGTGTTGTTTTGGGAATAGGGGGCAGGATGCAGAGGAAAGACCCCAGATCTGACACCTCCTGGGGGACATTTGTTCTGGTACAGCGCGAAGTCATTGCTGTGGATAAGGAGGAGTCCAGCATCACACTGAGCCGGAACAATCTCAAAGGTAGGTAGGCTGTTGAAGTATCAAACCCACCCAGGTCTGCTTCCCATTCACAAAAAGGAGGATGCAGTGCAGGTAGCGCAGCACTGGCCCTAGGGGATTATAAATGGATGGTGGTGGTTAGGTGCCAGTGGCTCTTGCCTGTCATCCTGGCTATTTGGGAGGCTGAATTCTGATGGTCATGACTCAGAGCCAGCCTAGGCAGGAGAGTCTGTGAGATTCTTATCTCCCATAAACTACCTCCCTCCACCCTCCCTTAAAAAAGCCAGTTGTGATGCTGTGGCTCAAGTGATAGAGCCTCAACCTTAAGTAAAAGAAGCTCAGGAATGACACCGAGTCCCTGAATCCAAGACTTGGGACTCACAAAAAAAATAAAATAAATGAATAGTGGGCACTTGTTATCTTACTACCAAAGAGGATGGATTCATTCTTCTCTCAGTTAATTGTAGCCAAAGGTAAGGTGCTTCTCTTGATGTTCCTCTAAACATCTCCTTTTCTCTGTTATCTCTCCTGGCTTCAGTTGCAGGATAGAATTCAGATCATCCCACTTGATGTGACCTTAAGTACCCTCCCCTACCTGCCTTTCTTGAGGTGGGGATCCTGGATGTACTCAACACTGGGTAAAAGAAGCATCAGAGAGATGGGGGTGGGTATCCCTGAAACTCACACACACACACGCACGCGCGCGCACACACACACACACACACACACACACACACACACACACACACACACACACACACACACACTCACCTAGGCCAAATCTGACTAGCCTTTTCCAAAGATACTTAATCTTGGGTTAACTGACCCAGGAGGGGAACTTGATCCCCTAGAAAGGACTATTTTAACTAGGGCTTGCTAATTTGACACGAGATAAATAGAAGCTCAAAGGAAAAGTTCTGGAGCCTGTCTGTCTCAGGCTCACACTTGACATCCTGGCTCCTCAGTAGGCAGAGATCTGAGGAACAAAGTTCGAAGCCAGCCATAAGCTGGAAAGCTAATGAGCCTCTTCTCTGCATGGAACTACCAAAAATCCAGACATGGAGCTGTGGCTCAAGTGGTAGAGTAGCAGCCTTGAGCATGAAAACTCAGGAAGACAGCTCCCAGATCTTCAGTTCAAACCCACAAAAGAAATGACCCCATTTGCTGCCCACAGACTGCCTGGGCCTCAAGTGCCTTCTCACAGAGTGTGATACCAAACTGGTCCCTCGGTAGTGTATCAGAGCCTTCAGAAATTAGGTGGTGAAAGCCAGGCCCTCGCCTTTGTGCACTCTCAACCCACACCAGCTGGAGGCAGAGCATGACAAGGCCAACAGCCTGCAGAACAGAGAAGATCCCCCTCTGCCAGGGTTATTGGAGCGGGCTTCTTAGAGGCAGCACTTGAAAGGGGGTCTTGCTTAACAAGAAGGATGTGACAGGTAGCACAGAGAGAAAAGATGCCATAGATAAAGGACAACATAGCAGAGCATGTTCTTTTCCAGCCGAGGCTGCTGCTTAGATACTCGATAAAGATGTGCAAGACTGTCCCAAGACAGGCCCAACAGCTATCCAATGTTGGGATTTTGTCTTAGCTGTAGTGGGCTCACCTAGCACACAGGAAACCCTGGGTTCAATTTCTAAGTCCCTCATACACAGAAAAAGTCAGAAGTGGTACCGTGGCTCACCTCAAGCAAAAGAAGCTCAGGGACAGTGCCTGGAACCTGAGATCACGCCCCAGCACTGCCAACGTAAAACTTCATTCCAAGGGACCTGGGTAACAGGAGGATGGCTGTGCCCTGTAGCTGTTAGTAGATCCATCCATGCTTTGTGTCTCCTTTGACAAAGGGGATCTGAAAACTCCTTCTTCCCTGGGCACCCCTGGACCTGGTTATCAGCAACCCTCCCAAAGGCTTCCACTGGGACATGGAGCAGCTGGCCCCAGAAATCCTCAGGTACCTGTTGGGTGTGGCAGGGGGATACAGGGCAGACCTATGAAGTACTAGGCTGTCTGATATGACCCAGACAACCAGGCCATCCAGAGGAATCTGATGGGAGCTTAGAAAGGGGTAGTGATGTGAAGGGGGCCCTTTAATGCCCATGGCCCCCACAGATTCTGAGCCTCCCTTTGCTGTCCCTGAGGGAGGTAGAGGAGTGTCTAGATGGTAGTGTCTAGAGGAGGACTAGTTGGAAATTGTAAAGAATGAGACACCATAGGCCATGCACTGATGGCTCACACCTGTCATCCTGGCTACTCAGGAGGCTGAGATCCAGAGGGTCTTGTTTCCCAGCACAAGAAGGAAAGTCCGATGAGAGTCTCATCTCCAATCTCCAACCAGAAGTGTTGCCATGGCTCAAGTAGTAGAGCACTGGCCTTGAACAAAATTCATCATCAGGGACAGTACCCAAGCCCTGAGTTCAAACCCCTCATCCATAAAAACAAGAAAGAAAGACACCCCTTGCTTGCCAGAGATGGTGAAAGAGTGGGGTTGCTGTGGTTGGGACACCACGTTCTAGCCTCAGTGTACAGCAATTTCTAAGAACTCCCCAAGTATGCCCAAGTGTGAAGTTACAGCACGCTGGGCGTTGTCTTACCAAGAACTCGAGAGGTTGTGGCCTATCATAGGAAGGGAGTGGGCGAATGGGAGCAGGGTGGGAGGGTAGTGTCGGTTATACTCTCTCCAACCAAGGAAGAATGGCTTTGGATACTGGTGTCAAAGTCTGAAAGTGAAGGGTTGCATGTGCTTTATGGCCTGACAAGTTGGATTTCCTCTGGTTGTAAGAAGGTGGCTAGCTACTCAGGAGGCTGAGATCTGAGGATCATGGTTCAAAGCCAGCTTGGGCAGGAAAGTCTGTGAGACTTTAACTCAAGTGAAGCACCAGAAAACTGGAAGTGGTGCTGTGGCTCCAGTAGTAGAGCCCACACCTTCAGCTGAAAAGCTGAGGGATGGCACGCAGGCCCAAAGATCAAACCCCATGACCGACAACCAAAATAAGGTGGCTGAGTTTTCTTCATAGTGGTGTGTAAAGTAGGAAATGCCATGATGTTCTATGAGCCATTCCAGATGTGTGAGAGGCTCTGAGTTTTGTCAACATTTGGTCTGAGGATGGTAGTGCCATCTTCTCGGAGGTTGGGATGTTCAGTTGTTCAGGGACTGCTGAGGCCTTGCGCAACCTGTGTGTGAGTGTGTGTGTGTGTGTGTGTGTGTGTGTGTGTGTGTGTGTGTGTGTGTGTGTGTATTTTTCCCTCATCATTCTCTGCCCACTTCCTGGATGTTTGTCTTACACTTCCTGACCTTGGATGGTGCCCTTCCTCAATAGCAACCTTGTCTTTAGTCCCCTATCATAGTCTACAATGAGTCCTAAATTGCCAGAGACCTGCATATTCCAGCTTTTCCTTGGGACACATGTCCAGCTGTCCATATCTTTGTCCTCATCCAGGGAATTCTGAGTCCTCAGGGCTGGCTGGCATATGTTCTCTCCTGCCTCTGGAGGGGGGGCAGGGTCAGTCATGCTGTGTCCTGTCCTTTTCTCAGCTGGGCCCCTGGCTGCATGTCCCACTCCCAGCAGGCTGGTAGTGGTGTGGGGGAAGGGTGGTTGCCAGTGGCTCTGGCCAACTCAACCTTGATAGCTGACTGAAGGCTCCCCAAACAAGGATAACCTGGGGCTACATGAGAAGTGAGGCCAAGGTGGCTTGGATATATTGTTCGATGTCTAGGAAATGTCAATGTTCCTTATCATAGGCAAATCTATCTTCTGGCCCCACCTGGGCCTCTCAGGTTCTTCTAGTCAATTGTGGATGCACAGAATACAGGGGCATATACTTTAGATTCCAGGGCCAGGGAACTGGGGTATGAGAGACTGGTACAGGCAATACCTCAATGTTCTGGGATATTAGTTTTGACCTGGATGAGCTGAGCTACAACTGGGTGTGGGGGGGGGGGCAGTTCTGAGTCATAGTCACAGTAAACTCTCAAGCCAGATCAAGTGGTTTCTCCCTAAGTCCTTCTCGGGCTGAGGGGTTTGGGCCATGGCAGTAAGTTCCATGGAACCTGCTCCTCGATCTCAACATGGGGCTACAAGATCAATAGAAGGACACTTAGTTTGCTCCTTGGTAGTTGGCCCATGATTGCAGACCTTTATCTGGACCCCTTCCCCAAGCACTGGTGAGGAAAACAGGGCACCGAGCCCTCAGACTCCTATGATAGCTACTGCTACAAGGAGCAGCCAGTTGGCTGTGTATTCCTGAGCTTACAAAACTTTCATGAGCCCAACTCAACACGTGCTCAAGGTCTGACTGACAAATTGGCACTCTGGTGATACTCATATGACAGGGCATTAGCTGGTGTAACATCTTATGCTCCTGCCCCTCCTGGCCCCAAACTGTGGTCTGAGACAGTGATTTACTACCCCGATCCTCATTGCACCCATGACAGATGCCATTCTGACGATCTTCATGCCCCAAGGCTCGATACTTCTCTGGTACTGTGGCCTGCTCTGTAGGCAATGGCCTCCAAAAAGGCTGCTACCAAGACTTGTCGTACACCTAGACATTAGGAGACCCTCAGGGGCCCACTGGAAAGAACTCTGTCTTGAGCTACAAAGTAAGGTCCAAGCAGGTCAGGTATTGGTCAATGGGCTTGAACTCTGGGCCTGGGCACTGTCCCCCAGCTCTTCACCTTACCACTTGAGCCACAGAGCAACTTTCGGTTTTCTGTAGGGTCCTTGGAGATCAGAGTCTCCCAGACTTTTCTGCCTGGGCTGGCTTTGAAATGTGATTCTCACATCTCAGCCTCTTGAGGAGCTAGGAGGACAGGCATGAGCCACCTGTACCTGGATGATCTGGCCTTACACCACAGTGGACTAGGAGCTCCTGAAATCATTTCTTTAATTTTCCTGTGCTAGGATTGGGGCTTGAACTCAGGGTCTGGGCTCTGGTCTCTAAACTTTTTCCTTCAAGGTTACCACTTTACCACTTGAGCCACAGCTCCATTTCTGGATTTTGGTAGTTAATCGGCAAGAAGAGTCTCATTAACTTTCTTCTACTGATCAGGCTTGACCCTCGATCTCTATTTCAGTCTCCTGAGTAGCTAGGATTTACAGGGGTTGAGCCACTGGTGGCATTAGGCTAGAAGCTTTTCTAAAGCAAGAGTTCTTCCCTGTGTTTGCCTTGACTCCTCCATGCAAAGGAGGCCTGAGGGTCAGGAGCTGTGAAAACAGGTTTCCAGCCACAGGAAATGGCTTTGGGTCCCTGGCGAAAAGCCAAGCTAATCTTCCCCCTGGGTGCCATTCTGGGACCCCACCCTCTGCCTTGTTACTCAAGTCAATGTTCACCCAGCCTTGAATTTCCTGCCAGACTTTTCTGAAGCCATAGAACCTTCATACCACTCACACCACCTGCTCTTCAGAACATCTCAGGACCTTTGCTCATGCCATACCTTCTGCCTGAGGCTCTCTGTCTTGTACCCACATATTAGAACTACTGTGGAATTTTGGCACTGGGTATATCACTTCCTGGAGCAAGTCTTTCCTTCCCTTCTCCATCTTTATTTTTTTTTAATATTGAGTTGCTATAGATGGAACTTGTGCAGGCTGACTGGCAAATGCTCTATATTGGGGTGTGTGTGTGTGTGTGTGTGTGTGTGTGTGTGTGTGTGTGTGTGTGTATGCCTATCCAGGGGTTTGAATTCAGGGCCTGGATGCTATCCTATCCCTGAGGTTTTGTGCTTCAGGCTAGCAGTGTACTAATTCAACCATAGCTCTAATTCTGGCTTTTTTGGTGTTTAATTTGAGAAAAATATCTCATATTGACTTTCCTGCTTGGAATTGGCATCCTCAGATCTCATACTCCTGAGTAGATTACAGGGGTGAACCACCAGCACCTGCCCTCTACCCTATGTCTTACCTACAACCTCAGCCCTCCTTTGAGTTCCAGTATAATATGTCTCACCAGGCTCAATTTTTTTTTTTGCCAGTCTTGGAGCTTGAACTCAAAGCTCATACTTGGAGACACTCTATACATGTGAAGACTGTGACAAATGCTTCCATTTAATTATGTATCATGTTTCAACACTTAATAAAATGTTAATTAAAATGACTCAATGCCCTAAATTATTGTGTATAATTTTATAATAGATGTGCCAAAGATAATATTGTGTGTATAATAATACTAAATACAATATTCAATACATGAATCAAAGAAAAATAAAATACAAAATCAATAATAAAAATCATAATATGAAATTAACATGCATATATAAGTATATATCATGTGTTACGCATGTATAGAAATATTTCTTCCAATGCAGGGCATTCATTCAGGCCCTGGGAACTCTAGAACTCTATCCTGAATTTCTTTTCCTGAAAGACAGTGAGCTTCTCATTCACCCATGATGCAAAATAGTTACCTGGACGGTGAGCTCAAAAACTAGCAATGGCAGAAATACTGGCCCCAGTTCCACGACAGTGACTTAATTTTTGTAATGGAAGCAGTTATGTTTATTCAGTTCCATACTGAACATGAAAAAAACCAGTGTAGTGTTTTGTACAGCTATTTAAACATCCTTCCCTTACCTGCAAAGTGCTTCTCTGAGAACTACATTGTTTCTTTTTTTGTAGTTTTTTATTGTAAAAATGTTCTACAGAGTGGTTACAGTTCCAGGAGCAAGGTAATGAGTTCATTTTCTATTGAGCATTGTTTACTCCTCCTGTATTTTTCCCTTACCATCCCTGCCCTCCCATCTCCACAACTATCTCCCCCTGCCGAAGTCAGTGACTTAGTTTTTCATTTTTGGTTGGCACGGGGTTTGAACTCAAGTAATGGCAACTCTTTGCTCTCATTGCTACAGATTTACAAAGACCCTGAGTTCAAATCCCAGGCTAGGAAAGAAAACTGGCAAAAATTCCAAAACAGGGAGCTACATTTTTTAAAAATTTAAATAGTTAATTTTTACATGCTCTTTTTTTTTTTTTTTTTGGCCAAGCATGGGGATTGAACTCAGGTCGTGGATACTCTGCTTCAGCTTTGCTCTCACTTGTCTGGGGTGCACTCATTGGACCCATAACCTATCATGAGATCCTTGGCCCAGAGGCCTTTCAGGAAAAAAAAAACAATTTGGAAAGCACCAAAAGTGCTGAGCTGCAGAGATCTGGGGTTTTACAATTTTTTTTCTTTGCACAGTGACCATCCTGGTTCTGAATGACAAAGCTGCAAAGTGGACCTGACCTGCCATTGCTGGTGGCTGGTGGGCTATTAGTGAAGCCCTAGGCCAACCTGTCAACATAGGCCCTGGGTTCAAATCCCAGTGCTGACACCAATAGCAGGACATCACAAGAGGCTCATTCCTATGCATAGGAATTCCAATTGAAAGAGTAGTTTATGCATCGGTCTATTCTAAAATTGGATGCAATAATCCTAGAGTGCTGATTGATCTTAATTAATAGTTTATTAAATGTGAAAAGAATAATATTCCTTTAATGGTGGTATAATAAATACCTAAGGGTTGGTAGGAACATAGTAGGTGTCATTCTATCATAAGTAAACGGCCATGGAACTCTTTACCAATATATATTTATTTGTATACCTTGGTCTGCCTATCCATGTATCGCTGTTTCGGCCAAACCTGGGGGTTGATCTCAGAGCCTAGGAACCACCTGACATCTTCATTGGCTAGAGGCTGCCATGCTCAAACTCACCCAAACATGAATTGGGCCTGCTAGGCACTAAGTTCAGATCCTGGCACTGCCAGGCATGATGGAGAACACATCTAACATCTGGATGTTATGTGACAGGATGTAAACAATATATTAAATGGTATAGGTGTCATCAGAGTCAATAAAATAAATTCTAAATAAATGAATGACACAAGAAATAAAATAAATAACCACACCAAACACAATATGGACTGAACATCTGTATGGAAGTATAAATCCTATCTTTAAAATATATATAAGGAGGGCTGGGAAGGTGGCACAGTGGTAGAGCTCTAGCCTTGCATGCATGAGGCCCTGGGCCCAATTCCTCAGCACCACATAAGCAGAAAAAAAAGCCGGCAGTGGCACTGTGGCTCAAGAGGTAGAGCGCTAGCCTTGAGTTGAAGAGCTGAGGGACAGCACCCGGGCTCAGAGTTCAGGCCCACGAGGGGACCAAAAAAAAAAGTATATAAGGAATATCTTTTCCTGGCCTGAGGCATGAATTCAGACCCCCTAAGTAGAGGGAATGGCGGGAGATCCTGAGATACTCGTTTCTGGACCTGGAAAAGTCATGGAATGTGATCGATCTCATCCTTAAATGAGTAGTTTGTTCATGATACAAGTAGGAAATGATAGGCAAGACTCATGGGGTATCGATTATTTGTAAAGAACAGGTGATGAAGCATGACAATAATCATCACAGTCATTAAGTGGGGCTCAATCGCAGGTCCTTGGAAAAGCCCAGGTTCTTCATGGTTGAAAGGCTGGTGTGCCTTTCAATCTCGAGTTCAGATTCCCCGCCCTGCCAAAATATTCATCTTGATGTCAGAAGTCAATCATTGCACTGGTTTTCTTTCCTGTGCAAGTCCTGGATCTCAGCTAGGATGGAGAATGCATGGGCCACCCTGTAGCAATGGGAATAAGTTATTCATGTCAGCCCAGTTATACCTGTCATCATATACTCAAGAAAATACACAATACACCCATGAATAGCATACAAAATAAAGAGAATAACTACACTCAATGCACGATGGAGTCCACACACGGATATGAATATACATCCCATGTTTCAATGATCATTGAGGACTATTTTGGCCTCCCTGGGGCTCCATCTAAGTTCCTGGGAATGGCACAGATCCTTAGTGGCTCACAGTATGGGGTGATCACGTGGACCCATTGGGCAGTTGGACCTCCTAAGCCTGAAGTTCGAAACCCAGCACTGCCAAAAATTCACCCTTATGTGAGAAGCCAGTCTTTGCACCTGTTTTCCTATACTATGCAAATTCTGGATCTCAGCTAGGAGGGAGAATGTATATGCAACTCCACACTCATGGTAATAGGTTGTGATCCAGTTCACCACAGTTATATCTGTCATCCTATACTCAAGGAAATACACAATACATCAATGAACAAGACACAAAACAAAGAGAATGAGTACACCAAAGGCACGATGCCGCCCACCCATGTTTGGAAATATAGATCCTCTATTTAATCATGAATTTACGACTATATTGGCCCCCACCAGGGCTCCATCTCAGGTCCCAGGAATGGCCTAGTTCCTTAGTGGCTCACAGCCTGGTGTGCTCACCATAACCCATTCACCAATTGGGCCTGCTAAGCTTTGAGTTCAAATTCCTGCAACTACCAAAAGATTCATTCTGATGTGAGAATCTTATGGTGGCACATGTTTTCCTGTCTGATGAATGTCCTGGGTCTCATTGAGGATGGAGAATGCTATGTAGGCAACTCTTAGCCATGGGAATAGGTTGTCATCCATGTCAGCACAGTTATATCTGTCACCCCATACACAATTAAATACACAATACATCCATGAATAAGACATAAAATAGACAGAATAACTAAAGTGAATGCAAGATGATTACCACATCTGTAGGTAAAGAGAAATCCTATGTTTAAAAAGTTGGGCTTGCTATTTTGTCCAGCGCTGTGGCTTCAAATCTGGCCCTGCACCAGGCCTGACATTCTAGTCTTCAAAGATGGTGAGCTTCCCCTTCCCTCACAGTGCAACAGAGTTACCCGACCTGAGCTCAGCACTGACAAAAGATTCATCCTGGATGGTAGACACGTGGTGTCATGCTCAGTCATTGGCTTAGGAGGATTATCCCAAACTCAGTCCACAGCAGCCGATTCTTGACCACACGTGAAGCTCTTGGTGAGGCCTCAACCATTGGACCTCAGTCTCCTCACAGGAGAGTTGTGAGGTAACAAGGGATTTATACAGAGAGATCTCTGGAGAATGTCTAGGCAGAGAGGGAGCGGCCTTCAGATAAGGTTTTGGCAATTCTGTGAGCATATGACAGAAAGATACCAGAAAGGGCTCAGGTGGGGCCTGTTATTAATAGTTGAACAGGTGTGGGCTTTTGAACCGAAACATGGATCTCTTTCATTATTACCCTATCCCCATGAGGAAGGGGATCCTTCACTTTGTTCAGTTTTGCAGCTGGGGAAACCGAGGCACACAGAAGCCAGGTGACCTATTTATGACCTCAAGTTCACAGGAAGCTTGGCCTGACTTCTCTACCATGCTCCCTAGGACAATGGGTGCTATTCAGTCCACTTCTTGTGGTGGCAAGTCCACTTCTTTTCAGTTGTGGGTCTTAAACTCTAGGATTGGGCACTGTTTCAGAGCTCCTCAGCTCAAGGCTAGCATTCTAACACTTGAGCCCACAATGCCCCTTCCAGTTTTCTGGTGGTTCTTTGGAGATAAGATTCTCACAGACGTTGCTGCCTGGCCTGTCTATGAACCATGATCCTCATATCTCAGCCTCCTGTTTAGTTAGTATTAGAGTTCCAAGCCACTGGCACTGGATTGAACTGTAATTCTGGTTTCCTCTGTCTGTCTGTCTGTCTGTCTGTCTGTCTCTCTCTCTCTCTCTCTCAGGAACTGGTTGAATGAGTGCTGTAGGAGGTGGCCCAATGTCCCCAGGTGGCTGGAACCAAGATGGCCTACTCATTCTGGAGGTGGGATGTGGGTCAGGAGCTGTCTCACTCAGCGTTTTGATACATCTCCATGAGGTAAGCCCTCTGTGCCCTTGCTAGACTGTGAGGGAGGGTTATTCATTGTCCATCTAGCCTTACTGGATTTATACATTATACATGAGTACATTGAGTTCAAACTTTGTAAGTTCTCTGTAAATTAAGGCAAATTTTAAATGGGAAGAAGGTTTTAAGAACATTCTTCTTGTGAGTGTACGTGCTTTTCATTATTTCCCAAGTGTACATCAGCTAACAGTAAGGGAAACAATAGCAATAATAGGAGAAAGAGAAGTTATGTGTTTAAGTATAAGAGTTCAATACAATATAGAAGACTACAAATAAGACAACATTGAAACAATAAAGCCAATTCCAGTATGTAGATTTATGGGAGTGATATACATAAAAAAGACTCCTACGTTGAACATGAAGTATGAGGCCACTCTCATTCTAAATCATGCTTGCTAATTATGCAACTTTGTAGAAAGAATGGAAGAATAATCCTGTTTCCAAAGCAAGTCAGATATAAGAGCATGGATTTAACTGGAAAAAAAAAATGTTCATCCTTTGAGAGCAGGGATTATACTAGCAATGAACTGGTGTCTAAGATCACATTTCTTTTATTTTTTCTTTACTTATATATGTATATTTTTTTGTTGGCCGTGGTCTTGGCACTTGAACTCTGGGCCTGCGAGCTGTTTCCCTGCTATTCAGCTCAACGCTAATGCTCTACCACTTGATCCACAGTGCCATTTTTTTTTAGTTAATTGGAGAAAAGAGTCTCTGGGACTTTCCTACCTGGGCTGGCTTTGAACCCCAATCCTCATACATCACCACAACCCAGCTTACGATCACATTTCTAACAGTGTACACTCAGGATATGTAATGTGTGTGTTCATCTATCTTTATAAGAATTCTTGAGTTAGGGGCTGGGAAGGTGGCTCATTGGTAGAGCGCTTGTATTGCATGAATGAGGCCCTGGGTTCGATTCCTCAGCACCACATAAGCAAAAAAGAAAAAAGCCAAAAGTGGTGCTGTGAATCAAGTGGTAGAGTTCTAGCCTTGAGCTGAAGAGCTGAGGGACAGTGCCCAGGCCCAGAGTTCAGGCCCCATGACTGGACCCCCAACCAAAACAAAACAAAAAATACTTCTTGAATTAAAAATCTGGGCTACAGCTTAGACGTTACCCTCACAAAAATATTTGTAGTTTAAAAGTTGATTCTCCTGGAGAAATTAATCCTCAGAATATAAAGGAGTCTGGGAAGTTCAGTTTGCATCCAGCCTGGGCAGAACAGTCTTTGCAACAGTACATATAATAAAGCAGCCAAAAACTGGATTGGAAGAATGGCTCAGGTGATGGAATACCAATTATGAGCAAGATTGCTGAATAAGAGCTTGAGGCTTTTGCATAGATACATATAAACATACACATACACACAGAGGCACTTATATGTGCACACACAAATACACAAATGAAACAACTCTCAGAATGTGTAGAAAAGCTAGGAAAAAATAAATATATGTCCTGAATAAGACTAGAATCAAGTGATAATTTTTAATATTGGAAAGTCCTCAAGTGAACTTCCTTCAAATAAGTTTGAGAATATTACATTGGTAGGGACCAATGTAATAGGAAGGAAGTCAATTAATCATTATTAAAGGGATTGCATCCATGGAGGAATGAATCAGAGACCCCACAGGTGCATCTGAAAATGTTCATATACTGTGTCAAATGTTAGAACATCTTTGAAAATAGTAGATAAACAGTCTGAACAGTCACTATGGTGTATAATATCACTGGAGAAGTTCAGAATTGGTAGTCTATATCTAGATTAAATAAACCAAGAAACTATGGCAGTGTAATGTGATGCAAGCCTAGAATTCTAGCACTGAGATTAAGACAGGAGATTAGAGAGTGGAATTACATAGTGATACCTTCCCTGGACCAGGAAGTATAATTTTGTCTTAATTAAACAAAACAAACAAGAAAGGAATACATAGTTGGAAGTTTGGGCTAATTTTTGTCATTATGTTTTGAGAAGTCAAATTTCCTGTTGAAATGCAACTCATAATTAATCCTCACTTGTGTTTTAAATACTCTCTTCATAACAGAACATTCCTAGATGCAAAATGACTCGTGATTCCCATCCAAAATTTGAAAAAGTAAGTAATCATCATTCTGTTGTATCCCAAAGGAATGATGAAGGATTACAAAAACTTAAGCCTGGAAAAATAGCAAAGTTCGTCTAATGTAGGATTTTGATGATCTTGCTAAATTAGAATTTAGATTTAAAATAAATATTTTGATTTTGTTTGTAATTTCATATGCTATAGGATACTACAAAATTCTTTTTAAGTAGAGGGTTTAATTGACAAATTCACAAATGATTTTGCATTCTACTTGCCTAGAATATTCTTTCAAGAGAGTTATAATTAGAACTTATTTAATAGATAATTAAAATAGTTCATGTATAAAATGATAATGTGAATGTTGTAGACAGAGTTGCCAAAAATTGATAATATTAATTGATAAATTTAGAATAAGAGCAAATTTTTGAGGCTTTGTTATAACATGGTATGAAGAGAATAATCGTGTGACATCTTCTTCTTCTACCTGTATGTAACACAGGAAGCAATTTCCTTAATTATTTGCCACTGTATACAATGAGAAAAATGTTAGGTTTGGGGTTTGTTTTTATTTTTGTTTTTGTTTTATTGGTTTGTCCTAGAGCCTGAACTCTGGGCCTGGACACTGTCTCTGAGCCTGTTTATGCTCAAGGATTTTGTTCAACCACTTCAACCTCAATGCCACTTGTGTCTTATTTTCGCTGATAAGTTCATTGGAGATAAGAATCTAGGGAATCTTCCTGCCTGGGTGAGCTTTGAACTGTAATCTTCCTATGTTAGCATCCACAATTTATATGATAGTTAAAAAAGTATAAATATAAATAATATTTGCAAGTGTTCTGATCTCAAGTATTCCAGTGGGGGGAAAATGAGGCAACCCAGTTTATTGTGGGGTTCTTTCCAGAACATGCATGGCACCACATTAGCAGAGTTGTATTTTTTTCACAATAGAGATAAGTTATTCATGATGTGAATTAAGGGATGTTTGTGGTGCACCTTAAAAGTTCTAAACTGTTGGGCTAGGATGTCTCTATATCATAAATATTGGGATTGGTGGTCATAAAAATAATAGCTTACTGTGATAAACAATTGCTTACTCTTGAAGAATTATTACCGATGCTACATAGTTTTATCCTCTACCAAAATGTGGTTATTTTTCTGTTGACTCTAAATCTGTAACACCCCACTGGAAAATGCATCTATTGCAGAACTACATAACATGTTAACTGGTACTGTTTTGAATCTCTCAGGTATGGAATCTTCCGAATTTGAAAATGAGTAATTATTAGTCATTGGAATGTTGAAGAACACATATATCCTGTCTTCTTAACAACTTACTTCCTTTTAAAAGTTATAGGTTTCCAAAGAATTAAGCTGTTTTTGCTTTTAATATGAGAAAGTACTATATTTATTCTTTTTTCAAAATATTGGTAAGTATAATGTGAAAATATTGTCTATTCAGATAGCATTCAAGTTGATGGTCCTCTGATTAAAAAGGGGTAATTACTTCAAATTAGATGACAAACAGTATTGATTTTTAAAAAGTTATTACATAAAGAATAATATTTACTCTACCAATGCAGTGAAATTTTATTTCATGCACCTTATTTTTTAAATTTAATTTTATTGTCAAATTGATGTACAGTGGGGTTACAGCAATATTAAGGTAGTGAATACATAACTTTTCAAACTTGTTACCCTCTCCCTCATTTTCTTCAGTTTTCCTTCACCCCTATACCGCTCACAAGTTGTAATGTAAATTTCCAACATATTGTCTTGTGAGTATTGCTATTGCATTGGTTTGCCTTTGTCCTTTGTCTCACCATTTTGTTGTTCCTCATCCCTTCTCTAGTTAAGGTAAATATATACACAATACACAGGCTATCGAAATCAAATACAGCAGGGAATAAAGCATAGGGGAATAACCCAAAAGAAAATAGAAATCACATAGTACATTAAAAACAACAACCGCAAATAATACTCTCTGTTTCATTATCTTGGAGTTCATTTTGTTCAGAATCAGTTTATAAGGTTATATATAACACCACGTTAACTGTTTTTGATGGTAAAGGTGGAGTTAGGGTTGGTGAAATCGCAGTTCTAATACAGGAATTTCAAAAAAGTTTTAAAATTATGACAGGTAAATTTTAATTTGTTCGAACTTTTTAACAACTTAGCCTATTATGAAAATTTAAAATTGCCTGAGAAAATAGGCTTTCATGCAAAGTAATCCATAGAGACTTAGCTGAGAGGGAGCAATGTGGGTGAAGATGGCTCATTTTCACACTAAATAAACAACCCTCAAAAACCTTGCTATAAATCCTTTAGGTTCCCTTGAGAATGTCCTTACCCAGGAAATCTACTCTTACTGTGTGAAACAAGGTGGTAGTGGAATTTAAATTCAAAGTTCTTAAAAAAAAAAGACATCAAAATTTGTGAAATGACTTTAATTACCAAACAGTAATTCTCTGAAAAATATAATTTGGGTCCAAATATTTAGGGAGAAAGTGCCATCAACAATGAAAGAAGGTACTGGGTTTACACTTTTCTGTTTGTAATTATTTCCACAATGTCTTTGCACATGAAGCACTGAACCACAGAAAAAAATCTGATTGACTACTTGAATCCAATTATTTCACATTTCGTAGTAGCTCACAAAATATAATATCCTTATTAACATGAGATAGAGAAGACTTTTCTTATTACATTAGCCAAAAAGTTTTGGGATCAGAAAAGAATTGAGCAAATTGAAAAGGCAAGAAAACGTGTTCTTAGAAGCCCTAGCTAAGCATATTGGCTTCAGCAGTGGAGGGAGGCCCAACTTTTTGATATACATTGTCTTAATATTTTTGCTACCTAAAGTGATTTTACAGAGCCTATTTAGCTCACTAGAATGCAGAACAGATTGAATGAAGACATGATAATAAATTCTACATCCAAATAAAAGAGTTTTAAAAGGAAAACCATGAAGATGTAGTGTGCGTAGAGCTGGTCAGATCTGGTTGAGTCAGCTAGAGTAGCAGTTGAAGCACACTTCTTGCTCATAGAGACCTGACCCACAGGTGTGTCTGCCTAGGTTGCCAGCCATGAGCTGTCCATACTCCCTACATGCCCCCGGGGGACCAATCAGTGCCTGTCACCAAGCAGTACCCATCACAAGTGCCTTACATCAACTGCCTGCTAAGTAATTGGCTGGGAAGGACTCAGGAGAACCTCAATCATGAGTACTTGTTGCCCTGCTCAGGAATAGGCAGATAAAAGTAACACAAAAGGAAGCTAGTTTAATATGGGAAATAGTGAGTGAATTGTGTCCCTGGATTGACTGCAGGGACATTTGGAATCCAGACAGGTGGACCCACGTCATTCAGGCAGCTCATAAAAAGGAAGTCCGTGAAAGTGCTGAGCTGCCCCTAATATTTTACATCATAATAGTAGCTATTCAAGCCTGTCTATCAGGGAAAGAAGACAGGGAAACTCTGCAGGCATTTAACACCTTGCTGCAAGAAGAAACAGAACAAAAGGAAAATGGAGAAGCTGCTCAAGCACTCCCATCTTCTTGTGACACAGCAAACAATTCCAGCAAGAACACAGATAACCAACAACTTCCACTATCAGGTGACCCAGGGGGCTGGCCAGCTATGCTTGTAAAACCGCCTCCCCCACACTATCAGTCCCAGGAAGCCTTCCCAATCACGTCTTTTGGCTATTTAGGCCAGCCTGGGAACTCCCCTCAGAAAACTTTGTATCCTTGGGCAGAGATATCCAACTTTGCCCAAGAACAAAAACCCATTTTTCCCCCTGTAATACAACAGTTGTTCATGGGCCCCACAAGTATCGTGGCAATGACAGCCAAGCCTATAAATGAACCCCAGTTCATGTTCCCGGTAAACGTCCACCGAACCTCTGCATGACCTCACCAATGATACCTGTATGACCCAAAAGTACTTGACAAATACTGGGCTGCTGTCAGGGAAGATGGGTTAAACTCCCTGAATGCTCAACAGATGCTCAAAACCCTTAGCATTGATCTTAACTGCCCCATGATTGGAAGAGCTTAATGAGCACAGCATTATCTTCAGGGTCTTCTTTTTATGGAAGGCTGCTTTTTATGATGATTGTGAACAACAAAGCACATGAAATATCACTGCCAGAGGGCAGGATGCTGCCATGGGGGACCCTGATTGCTTAAAAGGGGAGGGCGCTTATGCATCTCCTACCACACAAGCAGTGGCACCTCCGCAGTATTTTGACCAAGTAAGCCTCTGTGCGTTGAGGGTTGTCTCCTCAGTCCCTTCTAAAGAAGGGGACAAACATCTAAAACTCCTCATACAATGTCCCAATGATCCTCTCACTGACTTCATTGCCTTTGTTCAAGAAGCAGTGGCCCAGAAAGTATCCCAGGCTGGAGCCCAAGATGCGCTAATCAAGAGCCTAATATGGTAAGGGGCCACTCAGGAATGCAGAAAAGCCATTGCCTCTACGAAATGGGGAGATCACTGATTGCATCCTAGCCACCAAGGATTTGGGGACATAAACTCATCCTATTACTTCCCTTGCGCAGGAGTTCGCCTCTATGACTACCAGTGCTTGCACGCCCCCTAATGGCACAATTGGAAATCGACCTTGTTGGGGATGTGGTGGAACTGGTCATTTTAAAAAGGATTGCCCATCACTCTGGCGCTCACCCAAAAGAAAACAACCTCCTTCTGTATGTCCTAAATGCAAAAAGGGTTTTCATTGGGTCTCTGAATGCTGCTCTACGACTCAGCCTTTCAACTAAATAAGGGGCAGTCCTCAGCCCCGACCCCAATAGGACAAAGCAACAGCCACCAAATCAAGTGTGATGGACTATTCCTATCCAAAATGGAAAAGCTAGAATGAAACTTAAAATCAATGGAACAGAATTTAAGGGCATCATTGATACGGGAGCTGACTGCACAGTCCTTAGAAAAGATGAAATAGAAGGGTTGGGATGGAACCTAATTCCTGGCCCCTGCATACAAGGTGTCGGTGAAAAAACAGATTCCCTCCATGTCCAATGGCCTGTAAGATGGGAAGACTGTGGTGGGACCACCGGGGCTTTTAAACCTCTTGTTGCCCCTCGCCTTCCATGCAATATTTGGGGAAGAGATATCCTCACTAATATGAGTACTCTGACAACAACAGATGATAAGGCTTTTTATGAAGACATCATAACTGATCGAGCCATTAATCACCCACAGTACCCCCAATTCTAATGACCACTGTTGCGTGACCAGAGCCAGTTCCACTCCAATGGGACACTACTAAACCCATTTGGGTCGAATAGTGGCCTATTTCCTCTGAAAAGCTCCCTCATCTCCAGGCTCTAGTGGAGGAGCAACTAAAAAAGGGACACATAGAACCTAGCATCAGTCCCCACAATTCCCCATTTTTATTATCCAAAAATGGGCTCAAGGAATGTGGAGATTTCTCCATGATCTACATTCCATTGTCATATACAAAAGATAGGAACGCTTCAACCTGGACTTCCACACCCTTCTTCAATACCCAAAGATTGGCACATTGCCATTATTGATGGACTGCTTTTTTCCACACTGCTACATCCCAAAGATAAAGAATATTTTGCCTTCTCTGTATTGGAAACGAATTGTCAACTATACACTCATCGATATCTATGGAAAGTTATCCTTAAAGGTAGGAAAATAGCCCTACTATATGTCAGATGTATGTTGCCCATGCTATTAGGTCTTTGTTTTCCAGATGCTTTTGTGTCCATTACATGGATGACATTTTAATAGCACATAAAGATGCGACAACATTGCAAACTTGTTTAACACAACTCAAGGAGAGCCTTACAGTGCTGGGCCTCAATATTGCCCCCTAAAAATTCAGCTACATGACCCTTACACCTATCTTGGATACCATGTAAATGAAACAATTACTCCAAATGGGCCCCATAGCGTCATTAAATCCCAATATACTTTAACTGAATTACAACAATTATGTGGACATATCAACTGGGTATGCGATTTTATGCGTCTCCCCACCCAACAACTCTAACCGTTATTTCAATTGCTTCAGGGACCCTCTGACCCAACTTCCCTTCGTATACTTTCACCTGATGCTCAACAAGTTTCACAACAAGTCGCTGATTGATTATGGTCAACACCCTTGGTGTTTTTAGATACCATCCAAGAAATCATCCTAATTATATTAAATAATAATGGCCTAATGGCGGCACTGATGCAAACCCATGGTGTGTTACAATGGGTACAACTTGCCACTTCCCAATTACCAAAAATTAGCACATCCATTACCATGCTATGCAACGTGGCCATCAAAGGCGCGGAATGATGGCGTCAAACTTATGGCCGATTCCCCGACCATCTTATATGGCCCATTAAAAAAACAATCTTTGATTTCCTAACAACCGAAGAGGCATTATCCTTACAAGTCATCCACTACTATTTTAACATTGATAATCATATGCCCAAAACCCCATTTTAAAAGTTACCCAAGAACTCCCACTTTCATGGAAATATTGTACTCGTCCCAATGGGCAACCTATCCATCAAACCATTGTACTTTTTACCGATGTTAACAAAACTGTTTATGGATTTTACAATGCCAATACTAAAACATACATGCTTCAACAACATTCCCTGTCTGTTCAAGCTGCTGAATTACTGGCCATTTTGCTTGCCCTTACATCTTTTCCCAAAGAACCTCTTAATATTTTTTCTGATAGTTTATATACTGTACAAACTGTTGCCATTCTTCCTGGAGCTTTATTAAAAAATGATGGTCATGATGTAGCAAAAATAATGTGTAAACTGCAAAATGTATTAGACAATCGTGTCCAACCCTGGTACATTCAACACATTAGATTTCATACTAACATCCCCAGACCCCTAGCTGCTGGTAATGAAGCCATTGATCACGCTGTCACACCAACTGTACTACTCACCAATATGTGCATGGACCAGGCCCGAACGTTACATCATCATTTTCATTTATCGGCAGCTACTATCAAACAGTTGTTTCCTGATTTAACACACAAACAATGCAAGCACATGATTCGGTCCTGCTTCTCTTGTGCACCTCTTTTACCCTTAGGACCACTTCAGCCCATGGGAACAAATCTATGAGGCTTTAAACCCAATAGCACATGGCAAATGGACATTAGCCATATCCCCCAATTCGGTAAACAAAAATACGTAAATGTATGCATAGATACATTCCCAGGCTTTATAACAGCTTTAGCCTTAACAGTGAAACAACACGGCACGCTATTAAGTCACTTCTACATGCCATTACAATTATGGGTGTTCCTTGGACCCTTAAAACAGACAATGGCTCTGCTTACACCTCCAAACATTTTCGTGAATTTTGTACCTTTTGGAACATTACACACCAGACAGGTATTCCATATAACCCACAAGGCTAAGCCACTGTTGAACACAGTCATAAAGAAATCAAGACTGTTCTTTTAAAAGAAAAGGGGGAACTGGAGTGGCTAGGGCTTAAAGATCCCCAAACACAATTAAATTATTGCCTTATTGTAAAAAACTTTTTAACATTCACACCCACCACATGTGGGACCCCTGCGTCCCTGCATTGGGGACTAATGAAAACACCTACTCTGGTCCCTTTGGTTAGATGGAGGGACCCCATCACAAGAAAATGGGAGGGTTCTGCTCCCTTAATGGCACAAGGGAGAGGATTTGCTTGTATCTTTCCAGACACGAGTGATAAACCTGTTTGGATCCCAGCTGGAGTTGTCTGGCCAACCATCACCACCTATGAACAAGATATGTCAGCTATGCTTGAACAGCGCAAGGAGGAGGAGACACAAACCTCGAGCTAGAGCCCATGCCATCACTTGGGGAGAACTAAAGGGATTGTTTGAACAAGCCTAGGCTATGGCCCCAGACCCTGATCCGGGGCATGGTACTCTATTCCTCCTATTGTGTGCCATTATTTCAGCCAATTCTCAATCTGCTGCAGGGCAGGGTAAGATAACTTTAGTGCCCAGCCCCCAAATCTTAATGATGGTAGGGGAAGTTACCACCATCTTCCCTCAAATGCTTTCTTCCAATGGCATGGTTGGCCTTCCTTTCTCACCAGACGCCTTATGGCATCAAAAAACAAACCTTAGCCGGGCGCTGGTGGCTCACGCCTGTAACCTAGCTACTCAGGAGGCTGAGATCTGAGGATCGCGGTTCAAAGCCAGCCCGGGCAGGAGAGACCGTGAGACTCCTATCTCCAATAAACCACCAGAAAACCGGAAGTGGCGCTGTAGCTCAAGTGGTAGAGCACTCCCCTTGAGCTGAAGAGCTGAGGGACAGCGCCCAGGCCCAGAGTTCAAGCCCCACGACTGACAACAACAACAACAAAAAAGAAACCTTACTTTTAGATGGAAGGGAGCCAGCTCTTTTTGTTTTTCAAACGAGATGATAAAGCAAATTGATGGCTGTACCATCCCCCTCGCAGCAGTAACGCATGGGATGGGATGGTAGAACTACACAGGACCCTACTCATTTGTCCCACTGGAAAAAATTGCAATCAGGCTACTGACATACCTTTTCATATGCAGTTGTGCCCACGCAGGGTTTTGATAACTTTGGCACTATTTCCACTCCTCTTGAGGAATTAGTTATTAGCCTTTGTGCCAATTCCTGGCAAGGCAAAGTATTTGGGGACCTCGCGTTTTCCCTCTACCCGGCTATATACAACCAATCTGAAATAGATCCCAAACCTCCAAATCTAAACGAGTTTTATGACTCTTCAGGAGGACGATTGGGAGACCTAGGAGCTCCCATGCCAATCGTTTGCTCATCACATTCCTGCCTCGATTTGTCCCCTTTCCTATTGGCCAATATTCATTGCTTTAACTGATCTGGATACCACCAGGTGTCAGGAAAGGTAGTGGTTAGAGCCCCGTTCTTTTTTTGTCTAGGAGACAACTCCTCCGCTACTTGCACTCTCAGCAATCACTGGCAACCCAATGACTCATATCCCTTTGCAGGTTTGGTACGTGTTCCCCCATTTATTGTTCTGGCTCTCAGTTTTCCCAGGTTCAATTGATTCGTCCACGCACTAAAACAGCAGTAGGATTGAGCATTGCAATCGAGTCCACAATCATTTCTACAATTGCTTCAGCTACCACCGCTGCTATATTGCTGTCCCAAGGCGTGTCCACCGTGCAACAGATAAACCAGCTCATCCCTCAACTGTCATCCATAGAATTACAACATTTACAAACTGCCAATCATCTTAAGGGAGGCCTCCTTGTGCTCCAACAACAAATAGACTTGCTCCAAGAACAGATTACGTTTCTTTGGTTACAACAAGGAGGACTATATAATGCTATGACTATTATGTCTGTCAGCTTTCCACTCCTGCACCCAATGTCACTGAACTTAGTAACTACATCAAAGGCCCTAGGTCCCTTATTCACCCAAAACCTGCTGCATGATATTACCCGCCTAAACCAGACCACCATACAGCTTATTCCCGCTGCCTCCTTTTTAGAAGATGTGCTTAAAAAGTTACAACAATGGCTTTCGCCATCCTCTCTGGTCATCTGGGGAGGCCTTGCACTTGTAGGGCTTACTCTCCTAGGAATTATTAAATGCTTGCACTCCTGGCAAAAACGCTTCCAACGATGGGTCACCATAATGACGGTCCTTTTAAAATAAAAGGGGAAATTTGTGGGTAGAGCCAGTCAGATCTGGTTGAGTCAGCTAGAGTAGCAGTTGAAGCACACTTCCTGCTCATAGAGACGTGACCCACAGGCATGTCTGCCTAGCTTGCCAGCCATTAGCTGTCCAAGCTCCCTACATGCCCCTTGGGACCAAACAATGCCTGTCACCCAGCAGTGCCCATCATCAACTGCCTGCTAAGTAATTGGTTGGGAAGGACTCAGGAGGTTGGGAAAGCTGGGGCTATAAAATCCCAACCCTTGTGCAGAAATAAACCAGAGATGCTTAAGCCTGTTCTCCCAACATGTGTTCCTTGTTTGCATCGTTCATGCTTACCTCCTGCCGGAGATCTAGCCCTACAATGTAGCAATGGGGGAGGCCTTATAGTCCTTCACCTTCACTAGACTTGAAGCCAAGAACCTGTGATAAGTGAGAAATCCGGCAAGAGCTAAGAGGAGGACAGAGAAATAGAACATAGGAGCATTGTTCTTTTGTAACAGACTCTGTCCTCCAAGGTATGGGTGATTTAACTCTATTCTTCCCCATACATCTTGTTGAGCAAATGCAAGACAAAGAGAAAAATAATCTATTGAAATAATTTTGCAAAGAATAACTTCACTAGTCCTGATATGGTATCTAAGGAGAGTCTTAAGAAAGAAGATAAAAGTGCAGTATTCTTCGGTTACCTCTAAGCATCTTGTTAGCAAAATATATCTTTAAGGGTAGAAGTGATTGAACCAAAAATTGGTGGAGTATTTATTTTTGAGGGCACTTTAGACACAAGAAGACTTTCAAGGTAAAAGAAAAAGAAAAAATATAGCTAAATATTTGTGATCACAACTTCTTGGACGGGTATTTTTTAGACAAAGTTTTCCATTAGAGATTGTCCTCATTATCATTGATTCTGGTTTTCTGTGGCAAGCAAATGCAAGGGGGAAGTTTAATGGACTCGCTTGGACAAGTAAACAGCATGACAGAAAAAAATGGAAAATAATATTTAGTGAATTATTTTGAACAATTACTTTGCCAGAACAAAGAAGGAAATATATAATTCAAATCACTTGACGTAAACTTATGAATAAAAGTAGTCAATAGAAATGAGAGAAAACAGAGGACTGTTTCCTCTCCAGTGGAGTAATGGGTTCTTGATCTTGTTACTTCCATTTTATCTTCACAAGCTATCAAGTGTGGCTCAGGACTGGAGTATGCAGTTCAGATCAAGAGAACTCACAGAAGAAAATATTTGAAGCAGATGTAGATGATTTATAACCTTAGACAATATATTTAAATCTGTTAAAAATTCTCCTCTACCCCAAACTGCCCACTTTAAACAACTTTGTATGCTTTTCCCAGGATTGTCCTTCACTAACTATTTAAAATTTTGAGAGGTCATAATCATACATGATTCTCTATAGAGATTGCTATTTGGTTGTTCTTTTTGTGTGTTTTTGTTTTTTGTTGTGTTTTTTCACTGAATTTCAAAAGATTGTGTTAGTGTGTTACAATGAAATATGTCCATCTAATTGTTCAATGTTCCTGGATCAGAGTCACTCCTTCTATCATTTTCTTTTTTTGGGGGGGGTCCGGTTGTGGGGCCTGAGCTCTGAGCCTGGGCGCTGTCCCTCAGCTCTTCAGCTCATGGCTAGTGCTCTACCACTTGAGCCACAGCGCCACTTCCGGCTTTTTTCTTTTTGCTAATGTGGTGCTGAAGAATCGAACCCAGGGTCTCAAGCATGCAAGGCAAGCGCTCTACTGAGCCACCTTCCCAGCCCCTCCTTCTATCATTTTCAACCAACCCCTTCTACAAGATTTATTTCCGATTTACCACTTCCTTTCTCAGTATTCTAGCTGTACTTGACCCTTGTTCCATTTTTCATTCATTCTATGTCTTTACTATTATTCCTCTCTGGTTTCACCTTCCTGATAGTCATTCTGTTAAAGTGTCTGTTAGTACTTTGAAAGGTTTATATACATTCCATGGAGTTTCAATTCTGCATATACTTAAACTGATGTCAGCTGATATTTCCATAATTCTGAAGTAACAATTAGCAAGACTGGAGACATGAAGCACCTAGACATGATTTTATTCCCTTCCATTTGGAAGATTACTCTGTAGTCAACAAGAAAGTTTAAAAATGGCTTAGAATGTATTCCTAACTACCAGTTTTATAAATGGCTTTGAACACTGGTTTGTGATTATTTTATTTTACATGGGATAATACTTTCTAATACCTATGAGTTTTGGAAAAAGGAAAAAACTAAAATTTACTACTGTAGAGGAATATGATAGAAATAGAAGACAGATTTTATGTTTGTCAAATCTCTGATGCATACCCATATTCAAGACTTAAAGTCATATTTCTTACTATGTTAGACAGATAGGGAAAACGTAAAACACCATATGATAATGCAACTATTTAAGACTTTTTAAAATGTACTTATTACGTGATGAAATTTATTTTATTTGCTAATGTTTTCGTTTGAAATATGGGAGGCTGATCTATTTAATAAATTTTCGAAGGCACCTACTGAAAAACACAAATGGTGAGGGGTCCTATTTCTACGCTTTAATGAATGGTTTAACCTGTTTGGCATTAGTGCTGGGTAAATAAATCAACTCTGTTGTAACTTCCTCCCTACACTTGAAAAACTAATAACGTCACTAAATATCATCTACTTGTAAAGTGTTATTTTGGCAAATGTGATTTTAAAAAGTTTATTTGAAAAGAAATATACTTTCAGGAAATTAAATGTAGGTTATCATTTGTTTGAGAATGACAACATTTTTACACTACAGAACCAAGTTTTACTGAAGTACCAGTGTTTTGAAGCACTAAGGATCTTCTCAATTAATGTTTTTTCTGAATTATATTTGAACTCTATGACAAGTATTCCTAGCATTGGTAGACTAATTATGGATCTATCATTCCAGCAACTATTTTTTGGCCTGCTGATGCTGGACTGACATCATTCATTAATCATTAGGAGAGGGGTATTACAAATAATCTTGTGACATTTGTGGTATTTTTCACTCATATGGGATGGTCATCTGAAAATTGAAAGTTTGAATTACTGTACTTTCACATTTTGTGATCTCATCTTGCATTTTAAGTTGCCTTGCATTTCCCAATTGCTTACTGCTAATTCCTTCATTTCAAGGAATTGGGGCCCTGAAATGTAGGAAATGAGAAATTGAGATGGGTCTTCAATTACTTTCTGTTTGCATGTTGCATGGGCCTAGGTGAGAACTCTTGCCCTAGTTATCTGATGATGTGGATAACTGGGACCTGGGATCCTAGGACCCGTGGATCTTGTAGAAGAATGATACCTTTTAGACATCATATCAGCAAAATTTGAGTATAATCAGTAGGAATGTTTCTGAAATATGGAGAAAAACAGTTTGGGACTAGGGAGTTAAAACAATAAACAGAGCAGCAGAGTAAAATCCCTTATAGATTAGAGGAAAACAACAGTTTTTTTTTTTTGTTTTTTTTTTTTTTTTTACCATGTGAATTCAGAAGACCAAGAACACTTAGAAAGTATCACAAGTTTATACCGAAAACATTGCTTTGATACTTTTTGTATTCTAATATATATTCTAATCCTGATTATTTATATTCCAATATGTTTATTGGAATAAATATCAATTAATCTGTCAAATTATCAATTAATTCCAGTAAGATTCACTGTGTGAAATATAAAATCAGCACATATGAATATAAAATATATAATATAAGAAAATGTTTTGCATTGTTCTGTTGTGGTAAGGGTATAAAAGACAACTGTTTTAGAGTATTATTCCATTACCTCTACATCAGTTTTTGGTAGAATTAGAACTAAAGCTTTACCTTTCAGAGATGTACAGCCTAGAGGCAAGAGGAAACACTGTGATTAAAACATTACCAATTTAACGCCTAATAACGAGGAGAAACATACGAACTTCTCCTGGAGCTATAGAATATATTTTGTGATAGAAAATCAGTGGTGTAAGCTCCTGCCTGGTTGGATGGTAGACAGGCCAGGACATGAGGTAATCATGCATATGAATAATTTTTTCACCTTCTTGGCTTTAGCTACTTTTGAAATGATAGGGTGAAATAAACAATTATATTTTGAAAAAATACCTTCTAGTCTGAACACTTCTTTTTTTTTTGGTCAGTCATGGGGCTTGAACTCTGGGCCTGGGCGCTGTCCCTCAGCTCTTCAGCTCAAGGCTAGTGCTCTATCACTTGAGTTACAGCGCCACTTCTGGTTTTCTGGTGGTTTATTGGAGATAAGAGTTTCGCAGTATTTCCTGCTTGGGCTGGCTTTGAACTGTGATCCTCAGATCTCAGCCTCCTGAGTAGCTAGGATTACAGGCATGAGCCACCAGCGCCCAGCTTTGTCTGACCTGTTCGTCACTCTATGATCATTTGTAACTAAGATTAATTTTGCTCTAATAAGACAATTTATGCTGTCAGGGTAAGATGATCTGATTGGTCTGTTCCTACATGGAGCAAGGGTAATGGGTCAGGCAGACATTTGTGCCAGTAAGACCTCATTTGGGAAATTTTAAGCTGCAGGATTTTAGAAATAGCTCTTAAGCATGGCTTACTTTGAAACCATTACCTCCACAAAGCTAAATCAGTTAATAAATAAGTACTTAAAAATCCATCACCTTTGGACGTAGCTATAAAGGCTTCAAAGTATGATCAAATTTCAAATGAAAAAGACTTAAAATAGTTATTGACAAAAATTGGAAATGTGCGCAATCAAACAAACAATATAAATTTTTTCCACCATACACAGAATTTTACAGAAATAAGATGAATAGCAAATATGGGAACAATAAGGTTTCCTTGTTACAAATAGATAATCTAGAATATATGCCTGTCTTAAGATTGCATCATTAACTACTTAAATTTACAAGATACTACATGCTTCAGCAGCTCGTCTACCCGAATTACAATACAGAGATTAACATTGCTTTTGCACAAGGAAGATATGAAAATTTGTGAAGTATTACATAATTTTCATTCTTCAGATGCAAGAAATGAAAAACCGTTATTAAAAAGTTGATTACAAATATACAAGTGTAATAATACATGTAAATAGTAGAAATAACAGTTATTTTGTCATCAGCATATTCAATCTTCACCTTTTTAGAAAAGCCTTTACATAACATAACCTTTATAAAACTTTATAAAACATTGTCATTTTATCCCAAAGAAATAAAATTCTATAAGGACCTAGGAATTAAAGGAATCTTAAACTGTTTCCATATGGAAAGCAATCTGAAAGGACACATTTATTAATGAACCTATATATTATAAAACAATGTCGAATTCAAACTATTTTATCTAGAAGAGAAAGAAATAGATTATGGACATTATACAAACAGAATATTAAATATTTTAAAATATACTTTTTTCAGACAAGCACCAGAAATATCTTTAGTTTCTCTACTACTCATTTTAACAGATAAGTTAAAATTATTTCTGATTTAAAAAATCACAAACTCTATAGAAATCATTATTGATGTATACAAACAACTCGAATATATTTTGACATCAAAGTCAGGCAATTCACTTGGAAGAATACCATGGAAACCATGAATTATTAAAGTAAGATATTGCTGTTGCTTTGTATTGTGAAAATATTTTGTATGAACAGATGGGACGGACTGGCAATTTTGAAATTTAAGAAACTTACCCAAGCCATTAGGACTTAGGAGAACAATTTGTACGGCCTTCCACAACTTCAAAAAGGTAGTCATACATACTTATCCTCTTGGCAAGATCAAATGCAGTTTCTTCCAAGTTGTGCTTCAGATCTGGTTTGTTATAATGGTTAAATAGAAGGAGATCCAGCGTATCTTTGCTATATCTATTCCCAGCAGCAAGATACAAGGGGGTCAAGAGGCCTTTAGTTTGGCCATTGGTGTCTGCATCATGATGAAATAAAGAAGCCACTCTGGTAATATTCCATGTATAAGTACTGTGCAGGGGTGTCCAGCCATTCACAGTTATTACATGAATATCCGCTTTGAGCCACCAACTCATGGACAATGTCTAAGTGTCCACTTTAGGCTTCTCGATGAAGAGGGGTATACTCATCGTTATCCCTAGTACTCACATGAGTGACCTTTCTGGAAAGTAGTCTCTGCACTGTAGTAAGGCGATTATTTTCAGCAAAGAAGAAATTTGCTTGAATCCGTCACCATTTTTTTTCTTGCAATTGATAACATTTCTCACTTTTTCCTCTTGTTCCTCAATTTCATCAGAATTGCCTAACCAGAGAATTTGAGTGCCAGTGAGGATGAGCTGTCCATGTATTTCCCCAATAGTTCACATTGCATGAATTAGTCAGAAAAATCCGGTGAATTTTCTGCATCATTTTTTCACTATTATTTATTTTCTCTTTTTTTCATTTTTACTATTCTAAATTATTCTAACTGGAGAGTAGGGATTTGGTAGAGAGCAGAGGAAAGATTTTCCTCCGTATTCAAAGGGACAGACTGAAAATGAGGACCAGTGGTGTCTTCATGGGCAGCTTATTCTAGAAATGAGAAAATAGGAAATAATGTCTTATATGTAAATGAATTGGGAAATGACAGAGTAGAAAGTGAAATGATGCAACTAAAAAATATAAAAGCAAAATAAATTAGGATAATTATGGAGCAATCATATTACCTATGAAAACCATAAGAGGGAGAGAGGCAGATGTGCAATGATCTAGCTAGCCACAAAATCCATCCCTCTGATCAAATTATAGAGCAAATAATTTTATTTTTAAAAGAAATGGAAATAGAATTTAAGATCAGATGTCACCATTTTTTAATTATATTTTCATTATCTTAAATACTTGTACAAGGGTATTTCCATTCAACAAATCAGTTTTTTTAATATAATGGATCTTTATATAACTTTTCCACACCCTTCCAAACCTCACCCCACTTTAATTTTTTCTAGTTTCATACATCTGCATTGAATATTATACCTTCACTCTCTTCCTCCATAACTCTCTTTATTTCTTCCTTTTGACTTCCACTCACATTTTCCAAGTGATAGTTTCCTGGTATTCATTTTGTTGGAGTAAAGTTCAATTTTATAAGAAATTACACCTTTGAAATACTCCTCTGCAAATCGCATGCTTTGGTTAGTATTTTTGTGTAAACTTGTATAAATTTCTAGCTTCCAAATATGAGACAGAACATGGGTTCTTTGTGTGTCTGGCTCTGACTTTGTTCACTTAATATATTTTTAGATCTATTCATTTCTTTACAAATAATGTAACAGTCGTCAAAATGGATGGATGCAATCCAATTGTGTATATGTGCCACACTTTCTCCAACCATCATTCCTCCAAAGGGCATCTGGGTTGTTTCTGTAACTTGGCTACAGTGAATAGTGCAGCAGTGAACATGGTTGTGAAAGTGATTTTACTGTAACATTTTGGAAGAATTCATCACTACCTTTATGGGAGGAATCCCCTAGCCAGTTTTCCAGAGTAAGCACATCCCTCCCTTCATCTTCATCACAATGTATTGCAAGTCCTCAAGAACACAATTCCACCTACAGGTCTCAATAAGCTAAAACCACACTGTGCCTATATTTTTTCAATACATTTTTTTCATAATTGTACATATAATTCAGTGAAAACCTTCTATATACTTTCCTAATGTGGGAATGAGGGACATGAAAGAGTAAAAGTAAGAAATATGCAATTTAATTAGCTATTATCATATTTAAAATCATTTTCAGGTCTTATTCATACCCTCACATAACATTATTTTAATCTTTATTTGATTACATCATCTAATCCGTAAATTATAACAGGTGAGTTGAAAGCAAAGGCAAAAAGTGTTTTTTGATTTTGACACTCATGTGTGAGGTTGCACAACATGGGCAAATAGATGGATTGGAATCAATAGCTCTTATCCATTTTGTTAATGTAGAGATGGTTTTCCCAAACGGATTCTCGCAATTCGTATTCCATTCAACAACAAGAAATATGTGATAATTTCCTTTGTTCTGATCCTTATTAACTTTTGTTTCCATTTTATTTTATAATGGATGATTTCATAAATCTACTGTAGATACAAAAATATGTTAAAATATTTCTACCCGTATGCATTGATATATACATACACACATATATTACACAGGTTATAATGATAATGAATAACTACAGTAACTGTACAATTTACTAAATTATTAAAACTATCGGTGGCTATTGCCTGGAATCCTGGTTAGTCGGGAGGCTGAGATCTGACGATCATGGTTTGAAGCCATCCTGGGCAAGAATGTCCAGGAGCCTCTTATCACCAAACATCCAACAGAAAATCAGAATTGGAACTGTGGCTCAAAGTGATAGAGTAGTAGCCTTGAGAGAAAAATCTCAGGGACATCATCCAGGCTCTTAGTTCAAGAAGTACAATCTACCCAAATAAAATCTATTTAATTTACATCTGTGTAAGTAAAGTATTTCCATCACCAAAATGCAAAACCATGCTCATTTGCAAGGTAACTGTTTTGTCTGAAGTACCATAAAACATTTTCACTTAAGTTGAAAGTATTGCACCATGGGTTCATTCTATCTCTCTCATGCATTTTTCCACTAAAATACTCAAATCTTACAATTATTCCAATTGTTTAAATTCATAGCTTTTTACTTTAATACCCAAATATTAGAGTTTGAATTTAGTGTCGTGTGCCCCCTAAATGGTTGTTTTTACCACTTTGTCATGTCCCAGCCCTAAATAATCCTGATTATTTTTCAGATACTTGTATATGACCTTGGGCTCAGTCCATGTTATGTTATTCTTCCTGGAATTTAGAATAATAGGTGCATGGCATTGTGTACAGATATTTCTGTCCAGTCTGGGCTTTAACCTCTATCCTCACAACAGGAGACTCCCATGTAGTCAGGATTTTCATAAGCTTGTCATAGCTGATATTTTTTTAAGTCTTTGCATTTCCTGCAGGTTCTTGAGTGCTGAATTAATTTGTTTTCTTAGGTTGTTTTGTTTCATTTGAATGTATGTATTGAGTTGTTCCTCACTTTTACTTTTGTTTCTTTCAATCAAGTTCTTACCTAAAGTGCTGAGAAACCAATTCTTCTTTTTCACGATAGTCAAAGTGAACATGATTTGTTCCAAAGCAATTTCAGTAATATTTAAGCACCTTCATATCTATTGATGGTATATAAATGATAAGTGCTGCGAAGGGTCTTTTTATTTTCACAGTAGTCTTTGACATACACAGACAGATCATGACATATATGAAGATAATAAAACTACTGCTGCAAGGAAAGAGAAGAAAAACCTATTATTAATTGTTTGACAGAGGCTTCCCTTCTAGTGAAAGAAATACGTTGCTTGATGCAGGATTCCACAAAATTATATTGCTTGGAAGAAGCTAAACAATCATCTAATTCTACAGAATTGAGGGGGGAAGAATCAAACTCCTAAGTAGTTTACATTTGAGTCAAATAAAAGCATGCTTCTAAAAGAAGAGTTGACTTTAAACATGATGAGTTGTATGTAAATAGCTGCTTAGTTGATTTTGTTAATTTGTAAACTAATACAGGGAAATAGAGTAGAGCAAGATAAAAAAAGAAATTCATATTAAATACTTGTGTGTGTGTGTGTGTGTGTGTACACATGCATGTGTATACACACATGCACATGTGCATACACACATGCACATGTGCAAGTGCTCATTCATTCTTTCATCATCCTTAAGCTTCTGTGACCAAGATAGTGGTTTACCAATTGAGTCATTGTTCTACTTCTGTTTTTTTGGAGATAATCACATGTATATTCATGATTGGACTGGCTTTGAATATTGGTCTTCATATCTCATCCTCCAGAACAGCTAGCTAAGCTTATTCATCCTCCAAGTAGCTAGTTAATATTGGGCCTATCCTCTACGCTTCACTGCTCTTTTATTCTTGTCCTGAGGTGTTCACATTCCTAAGTCATATATATGTCTAGTTGCTTTAAGAAATACTCTTACTGCTTGGCATCAGAGGCTCCCATCTAAACTCTTAACTACTGAGGAAGCTTGACAACAGAATCCAGGCCAAAAGTTTAGTGGACTTTCTTCTCAATCTATAGCTGGGTACATCGGATCATTTCCACCATCCTGCACTATCTACAGGTTAAGATTGGATGGACTGCAGAATCCAGGCCAGCCAAGGTAGGAAGCTAGACAAGTTGGTGTGCAACTCTTATGCCATTGATAATGGTAAGGCTAAAAAGAAAGATCAGGTGCATGTTCTTGTGGAAAGGGAACCCCTATCCTAAAATTAACCACTGATATGACACCAGTCTAACAAAAACAATACCACAAGTTGAAAACACTTTCTCACAATCAAAATAAGTATATACTTTAACATACAAAAACTTAGTACAATCTGCTCTTTGTTCTAATATCAGGTTCATCTAATTATCATGTGATGTGACAGAATAGTTTCTTCATTAAACTTATTATATATTTAAAAAGACCTAGAAAATTCTTTCTCACTTATTAAGTGCCAACGAATGGCAAATTGCCTCATTTCTTACATATTTGATTACCACTATAAATTTATCTTATGATTATTATTAGTAGTAATATATTCTGATTATTACTTTACTTTGTAACAGTTTTTAAACTTTTGGTTTCTCTGTTGAAGTTGAAGTATTTAAATAGTATCATCAAATTATATTACTTGGGTACTTAGGGCAGTTTTTTAAAAAGTTTTTAACTAATGGTTTCTAGTAATTCTGTTTTTTTTTTTTTTTTTGGTGGGGTTCTGGTCGTGGGACCTGAACTCTGGGCTTGGGCGCTGTTCCTCAAGGCGAGTTCAAAACCAGCACTCGACCACTTGAGCCACAGTGCCACTTCCAGCTTTTTTTTTCTGTTTATATAAATAAGGTAATGAGTACATTTATTATGGAAGGAACATTGTTATCTCTTCCATTGATATTTTTGCACACTCAAAAAAAAAAAAAAACTACTGATGCTTTTCCCCACACACAAATTAGGTGCAAGGTAATGCTCCATGTTTGTGTGTGTGTGTGTGTGTGTGTGTGTGTGTGTGTGTGTGTGTGTGTGTGTGTAAGTGTGTGATTGTCCTCTCAAGGATTCAGAACATTGAATCTTTTGGGATGACAGTACACAGCACACTTAAAAAACAATACAAAGAACCCTGTGTAATGAATTCAGCACAATGTGCCTTTCGAAGGACTCAACACATAGCAACTTTTGGGATCCTCATGGTAATTTAATTACCAATAAGATGAGACATGCCATTTTGACATCACTAAACTTAAATATCATAATATTATGACATTATATGTCATAGTGACATTAAAGTCATATTGTGAACTCCTATTTTGTGATTTCATCCTATTACAAGCTATCAATATTGGTGAATATCAGAAATCCATTGTGACCTCAAAGCCATTGTGACATGAAAATCCCTTTGTGACATCAGAGTGCCATTGTAATATCATTAACCTGTTCTGACATCACAAACCTGTCCTGTCCATTGTGACCTTACCACCAATGTGACATCACAAAGCCATTGTGATATCACATTGCTATTGTGACATTACAATCACCTTGATTACCACGCAAACCCATTATGACATCGTTAGAACCTTTGAAAAAACACATGGCCTTTGTGACATCACAGTCCCTTTGTGTATCCATATCCTAATTGTGAAATATCAATTGAGATCAGATATGCCATTATAATATCACAAAGCATTTACAATATAATCATTGGTGTGACATCACATTGTCATGATGACAACATCAGGTCATTGTGACATCACAAATAGGTAATGACACCATATTGTCAATGTGACAACATATTATGAAGGCTTATTATGTGATTTCATATTTCAAATGTGGGTTCATATCAAAAACATATTTTGACTTCATAACCATTGTGACATGACAATCCTTTTGTGATGTACATTGCCATTGTGATATCTCTAAACAACTGTGACAACTCAAACATGTCCTGTCCTCGTAAGTTTTGTAACATGTTGCCACTGTGTTAGGCCCACTGAGAACTCAATCTATTTTTGACCTCATATTATTTCAGGTATGACATTAAATATTAGAAATATACTGTGATATTATGAATATTGTGACATCACACTGCTAGATGTAATGACCATTTTGTCACATTGCCACGTCACAAATCTGTTCTGACTTCATCACATTTGTGCCAACAAATGACTTTGGAATCCTCACAATCCCATTCTAAACTCATATACTCATTATGAGTTAATGACAATTGAGGTCTGGAATGCCATTCTACTGTGACATCACAAAACTAATTTGAACTCATCACTCTTATGGCATTACCAATTAATTGTGACATAACAAGAATCTTATGACATTATAAGTTGACATCATATTGCAATTTTGATATTACTGAACTATCATGCTTTCACAAATCTATTATGATCTCATCACATCTTAGACAATTATGGCCTTTGAGACATCAAGTTCCTTCCATGAACTTGTATCATTGTGCACTTGTAGCAATTGAAAATTGAAATAAGACGTGATATTGCAAACTAGTTTTGACATCACTAACCCATATTTATATCATTAACACTTTGACAACCAGAATCTGTTAGGAACCTTAGAACTTTTGACAAAAACATGGCCTTTGTTTCATCACAGTTCATTTGTATATGTCATTGTGACTTCATTCTCATATCCTCACTATAAACTAATGGCAATTAAGATCTGACATGCCATTGTGACATCATAAACCCTTTGTGACATCATCACTATTGTGACATCAGACTGTTGTGATGACACAATCAGCTCACTGTGACATCACGAAGCTAGAGTGACATCATAGCATTATGACATCGCATTGCCATTTTGCTGTCATAGACATATTGTGAATGAATATCTTGTGATTTCATTCTATTTCAAATGTGGCATATCAGTTGATATCAGAAACACATTGTGACCTCATAACCATTGTAAGATAATAAAACCTGTGTGACATCATAACCAGTGTGACATTATATTGACCCTGTGTGACATCATAACCAGTGTGACATTATATTGTTGTTATGATATCTTTAGCTTATGATGACATCACAAAATGATAATGACAGCATAGCATTTGGCATTGTCATTGTGACATCATTGTCACATTATGAGTGCCAAATCTGTGATTTCATTGTATTTGAAATGTGGCACGTGGGTTGATATCAGAAACTCATTGTGATATCATAACCATTGTCACATCAAAATCCCTTTTTGACATCAATTTGGCAATGTGACATCACACTGGCAATGTGATGCTAGTAAGGCATCGTGATATCACAATGGTCATGAACTCACAATGGATTTCTGGTATCAACTGACATGCCACATTAAAAATACAATCAAATAACATAATAGGCAAACACAATGTGTCTATGACATCAGAATGACAATGTGATGCTACAATGCTATGATGTCATTGTAGTTTTACATGTCAAAATGAGCTGATCGTGTCATAATGGCAACATGATGTCACAAATATTATTATGTCAGAAAGGATTTGTTATGTTTCTATGGTATATCTGATGTCAGTTTTCATTTGTTCCCCATGAGGCTAGGATACAAAAAGGTTCTGTGATGTCACAGAGGCCATGTGTGTTTTCAAAGGTGGTTATTAGTCATAATAGGTATGGGATGGCACAATGTGATCCATAATGTCACAATGGAAATGAGATATCCCATTGGGTTTTTGATGTCACAGTGGTGATGAGGTCACAATGGTTTTGTGATGTCACAGTTTGTTTGTAATATCAGAATGATATAATCAAATTTCAATGACTCATAATTCAATATGAGGATACCAGGTGATAGAAGCAGCTCCATAGTATGAGGTCATACTATGTGAAAACCCAATGGGACAGTGATTTCACAATGACAATGTGATATCTCACTATCATGTTATAAGAATGTTTTGATGTCACAATTGGTGATGTAATACTGATGAGGAGGTCGCAATGGATTTGAGATGTCCCAAGGGGTTGGTAATGGCACAATGGCATGTGGGATATCAATTGTCATTAACACACCATGAGTATATGAGTTTGGGAAGGGATTCTGATGTCAGCAAAGCATATGTAGTGAAAAAGCTGAATAACTAACAGGTCTGAGATGTCACAAAGTGAAACAATGGTTATGATGTCCAGCGGTGTGAAATCATGATGTTATGGATTTTAGATATCTCATGTCATATCTGAAATACGAGATAGAACACAGATTTTCAACTCACAAAGGGCCTAAAATATCACAATGGCATGTCACAAAATTATGAGAACAAGAGAGGTATTTGAAGTCACAGTGGGTTAGTGATATAACAAAGGCAATGTGCTGTGACAAAGAGATTTAGATCTCACAAAGGTTGTGAGTTCATAATGGTTTCCTGATATCAACACAGAGGGCACATTTGAGATAGAATGAAATCAAAGAGTAGGCATTTGAAATGGGTCATGACATGAAAATGACAATGTGATGTCAAGGCATCAATGTTTGATAGTATACGTACTCATTGCCGTGCTCATGTAACTGTAATCCTTGTGTACACTGTATTTACTATAAAAAATAACTCACAGAAGAAAAAAAAGAAAAATATGGTATGGTGTCATTGGGGTTTGGTGATGCACAATGAATGGTGGTGTCATGATGACAATGTGATTTCACAGACATAATTATTACACAAAGTATTTGTGAGGATATAATGCTATGTGTGATAACAATTTTCATTAGTTCACTATGAAGATATGAATACACAAAGGGTCTGTGACGCCACAGAGGTCATGTGTTTTTTTTTCTTCTTTTTTTCATGGTTTTTTTTGTGAAAATACTGTAAAGAGGGGTTAAAATTACATGGGCAAGATAATGAGTACATTTCTTATCAAGCATTGTAGCCTCCTCCTTTGTTTCCCCTTCCCATCCCTAACCATCCTTCCCCTGCCCCCCTCCCAATCCTCCCCGCTCCCCCTCCCCCCATCTGCATGAAAATTGTAAAGTTCTTTTTCGACATAACGACTTGTACATCTCAAGAGTTCACAATAGTTTTGTGATGTCACAATTTGATTTTGAAGGCACAACAGCAATATGATGTCACAATGGTTTTGTGATGTCACAGTGGTGATAAGGTCACAATGAGTTTGTGATGTCACTATGAGTTTGTAATATCACAATGACATGTCCAATTTCAATTTCTACTAGTTCACAATGAGGATACAATTTCAAAGAAAGAATCTTAAGCTCCAAAGGCCATGAGTTTTTAGTCATAACTTGTGTGATATGCTGCCATTAGGATATTTTAAGCCTTTAGTAAGCTTATAATCTGTTTTCAAACTCATAATAATTCAGGTATGATATATGATATCAGAAATTGACTCTGACACGAACATTGTGACATCACATTGATAGACATCAAGAGCATGGTGTCACATTGTGAACTCACAAATTTGTTAGGGCTTAATCACATTTGGGCCAACACATGACTTTGGAGACAACACAGTCCCTTTGTGAACTCATATCTTCATTGCGAATTAATGACATTTGAGATCCGGCATGCCATTGTAACATTTCCAACCAATTGTGACAGCACAAACCTATTATAGCAGAAACACATTGTGATCTAATAGACATTGTGGTAGCACAATCCCTTCATGACCCCACATTTCCATAGTGATATCACTAACCCAATGTGAAATTCCAATCCTCTCATACCCAATCCAGGTATGAAATGTGATACCCGAGTCCAGTGTGACATCTTCATCATGGTGACATCACACTGATAGATGTTATAAGCATTTTGTTACATTCTGACACCTGTTAGAACTTCATCCCTTTTGTGACAACGCATGCCTTTGGAGACATCACAGTCACTTTGTGAGCTCATATACTGATTGTGGGTTTATGACAATTGATATCACATGTGTCATTTTGATATCACCAAACAATTGTGACATCACACACCACTTGTAAACTCATCACCAGTGTGGCATCACCAATTGCGATATCAAAACATAATTAAGTCATCATATTGCAACATCACATTGCCATTGTGATGTCACTCTTCCACTGTGTTTTCAAAAACCTACTGCATTTTAGAAAATTCATAGCCTTTTATACTTCAGTCTTCTTCTGTGAACTCATATCCTCATTGTGAAATAGTAGCAACTGAAATTGGACATGTGATTATGAGATGTGACTTCACAAAACTATTTGATTTCATAACCAATGTGACATCACAAACCCATTGTGAGCTTTCATTTGACATCACTATCACATGGTGACATCCAAAACCTATTAGGACCTCAGCACCTTTGAAAAAACACATGGCCTTTGTGACATCACAGTCCCTTTGTGTAACTATACCCTCATTATGAACTGACACTTGATATCAAACATGCCATTGTAACATCACGAACCCTTTGTGACATCACCAGTGTGGTATAATATTGTCATTATGGTAGTATCAATTAGTTTTGACATCACAAATCTACAATGACAAGATAGCATTATGAGATCACACTGCCATTGTGATGTTATAAATAGATTATGAATGCCTGATTTTAATCTTTTTTTTTCCGGTCATGGGGCTGGACCTCTGGGCTTGGGTGCTGTCCCTGTTCTTCAGCTGAAGGTGAGCACTCTATCGCTTGAGCCACAGAGCCACTTCTGGATTTCTAGTGGTTTTCATTGGAGATAAGAGTCTCATAGACTTTCCTGCCTGAGCTGGCTTTAAACTGCTATCCTCAGACCTCAGCCTGCTGAGTAGCTAGGTTTAAAGGCATGAGCCACCGGTGCCCGGCTTTTTCATACTATTGCAAATGTGACATGTGTGTTGATATTAGAAACATAATGTGACCTCATAACTATTATAACATCATAAATCAGCAGTGACAATAAATTGTCATTATGACACCATCAGCTCATTGTGACATCACCAAACAACAATGGCATCATAGCATTAAAAATCAAAGTGACATTGTTATGACTTAAGAGTGTGAAGGCCTATTCTGTGAATTCACTCTGTTTCAGAAAGCCATTTTGACCATATAACCATTGCGATATCACAATCTTTTGTGACATCACATTGCCTTTGTGATATCATTAACCTGCTGTGCCGTCACAACCAGTCCTGTCGTAGTTTTGTGACATGCTGTCATGGTCATATAGTAGGGCCTTTGTGAGCTCATAATCTGTTTTCAATCTCATATTTCTGGTTTGACATGTGATATCAGAAATACCTTATGACATCATACTGTCAGATGTCATGACCATTGTGTCACATTGTGACATCACAAAGCTGTTAGAAAGGCATCACATTTGTGACAACATATGCCTTTGGAGACATTACAGTCCCTTTTCGAACTCATATATTCATTGTCAATTAATGACAATTGAGATATCCCATGCCACTCTGAAATCATGGACCTATTGTGACATCACAAACTTATTGTGACCTCATCACGAGAATGGTATCAACAACTAATTGTGGTATCAAAGCATTATTTTGACAAGATATTGTGGTATTGGCATTGTTCTTTCAATGTCCTATTGTGTTTTTTTACAAACCTATTATGGCCACATCACATGTTAGAAACTTCATGGCCTTTGAGACTTCAAGCTCTTTCTGTGAACTCGCGTACTTATTACCTCTAAGGCAAGGAGACAAACCATTGAGTCACATTTAGTATAATAAACCAATTTACACTAGAAAGGAGACTGTGATCACTTTATCCTGGACTGGATAACCAGGTACAAGATCAGCCTTGACCACCAAACCTCAGATCTCCAATGGGCAGCCCCACCCTATCTTAATTTATCTGCAAGCCACCAGCCAAAAAATTATGATCTCCAAAGCTCCAAACCTCAATGGGCAAGGCTTTTAACTTTTCCATTACTCCCTCCTTCACTACAGACCTATCATTCCTTTCTGGTCTTTCTGTTTTTCCCTTCCATCACTTCCTTCTTCTCTTCAGGCCTCTCCAGTCTCCACAGACCTGCACTACTATGCCCTAATGACCACTTTTCTGCTTCCTCTCTTCTCAGGTTTTTCCCTTCCTGCTGTATTACCACTTTCTTCCATCTGGATAGCTCTCATTTTTATCTCCCCTTCCAATGCTCTAAAAATGCAACTTATATATAGGTTGTATCCCTCCTCACTCCAATGGGTCTTCTGCCTAACAGTTTTCAACCTTTATTTCCCAAACTGCCAAATGCTCAATCACTTCTTGACAGCTCACCATGTGAGGCTTGAAACCTCGACCTTTGGTGGCATTCCCCACACTCTCCGGTGGACCAGGCCAAGAATTTACAATGATTAACGGCTCCCACAGATAATTCTGGCTCTACTGGTTATTATAGTATCATCATAGTGAATTAGAAGAAATTGAAATTGTTTATGTCTTTGTTATATTACAAACTTGATGAGACATCACTAACCCATTGTGACCTCATCACTGCGGTGACATCACAAACTCATTGTGATATCACATTACCATTGTGCCACCATGATCATATTGTGACATCCCAAACCTATTATGACCTCAGAATCTTTGAAAGAAAGCATGGCCTTTGTGACATCACAGGCCATTTGTGTACCCATATCCCCATTTTGAGCTAATGACAATTGAGATCATACATCCCACTTTAACATCGAAAACACTTTGTGATATCATTACCAGTGTAACATCACATTGTCATTATGACTACTTCAGCAAATTGTGACATCCTAAAACAATGACATCATAGCATTATGACATCACATGCTAATTGTGATATCACAGATATATTGGAATGCCTATTCTGTGGTTCCATTCTATTTCAAATGTGGGAGGTGGGTTGATATCAGAGATTTATTGTGACCACATAATCATTATGACATCACAATACCTTGATGATACCACATTGCCATTATGATATCACTAGCCCACTGTTACATCACAAAACTGTCCTATTCTCACATATTTTTTGACATGCTGCCAGTAAGACCTCTTTAGCATCTCTGAGTTCATAAATTGTTCAACTCATACTTCAGGTATGACGTGATATCAGAAATCCACTGTGACAGAATCACCACTGTGACATCACACTGACAGTTGTCATGACCACTGAGTCATGTTGTGACATCACAAACCTGTTAAGACCCATTACACTTGTGCCAACATATACCTTTGGATACATAATTATCCCTTATGAACTTATATATTCATTGTCAATTAGAGATCTGACATGAGATTGAGACATCACCATCCCATTGTGAAATCACAAACCTATGTGACCTCATCACCTCTATGGATCACCAACTATTTGTGACTTCAAAACAATACTATCTCATGTAATGGTAACATCACATTGCCAATGGGATATCTCTGTCCCATTGCATTTTCACCAACCTATTATGTCCTCATAATATTTTACAAAATTTAGGGCCTTTCTGACTTCTAGCTCCTTATGTGAACTTGTATCTTCATTGTGATCTAGTAGAATGAAATTGGACATGTAATGGTGATATTACAAATTCATTGTGACATCACTATCAAAGTGTGACCTTATCACCACTGTGACATCACAAACCCATTGTGACATCACATTGCCACAGTGATATCACGATCACCTTGTGATATCCTAAAACTGTTGTGACCTTTTAGCACCTTTGAAAAAGCACATGGTGTTTGTAACACCACAGTCCCTTTGAGTAACCATATCCTCACTGTGAACAAAGGACAACTGACATCAGACATGCCATTGTACCATTACAGATGCTTTGTGACATCATCTACAGAGTGAGATGATATTTTTGTTAGGATACCATCAGACCACTGTGAAATCCCAAAATGACAATGACAACATAGCATTATTACATCACATTTTCATTGTGAGGTCATAGAGAAAATGTGATTGCCTATTCTGTGATTTCATTCTATCTCAAATGTGGCATATAGTTGATTTCAGAAGCCCATTGTGACCACATTACTATTGCGATATTGCAATCCCTTTGTGACCTCATAGTGATATTGTGATATCATTAATCCAATGTAACATCACAAACCTGTCCTGCCTTCATAAATTTTGTAACAAGCGACTAGCTTGACCTGGGTTGGATGCCCAGAGCTAATTGCAGCCTCAACCATGAACCCTCAGACCTCCAAAGAGCAGCCCAGCCATTTGTTAACTGGCCTTCAAACAACCAAACCCCAAAATAATCATCTCCAAAGCTCCACACTTCAAAGGACAAGGCTTTTTCCTTTCTCTTCATCCTCCTTCTCTACAGACCTGTCCTACCTTTCAGGTCTTTTCATTTTTTCCTTCCATCATTCCTTTCTTCTCTTCAGGTTGCTGCACTCTTGACAGGCCTTCCCTGCCCTGTCTAGGTGGCCAGTTGCCGTCCTTCACCTCCTGCTCTCCCTCAATTCCCTCTCCTCCCAGGTCTTTACCCTCCTACAGTCTCATCACTTCTTTCCTTCCAGGCCTTTCCCCTTTTCATTCCCCCTTCTGTTGCTCTGAACATGCAACCTATATATAGGCTGTACCCTGCCCCCACTAAAATATGTTTCCTACATAACAGTTTTTAATCATCACTTCCCAAATGTCCATGCCCAATAACTTCTTGGCAGCTCACCATGTGGGACTTAACATCCTATCTCTTCAGCAGCATGTCCTGCCCACTCCAGCGGCATGCACCCCCCCTCTCTGGTGGTCCAGTCTAATAGGTCATGATGACTATCTGTTATAGGGGTACTGCTGGTTATTACAGAGTCCTCATAGTGAACTAGTAGTGATTGAAATTGGACAAATAATTGTGATATTACAAACTCATGACCTAACCAACCCATTATGACCTCAAAACCACTGTGACATCATGAACCCACTGTGATATCACATTGCTGTTTAGATACCAGGATCACATTGTGACATCCCAAATCTATTATGACCTCTTATAACCTTTGAAAAAATACATAGCTTTGTGACATAACAGTACTTTTGTTTACCCAAACCCCACTGTGAAATATTGACAATTGAGAATCAGACATGACATTTTAACATTAAAATGTTGTGACATCACATTGTCGTTGTGATACCATCTGCTCATTGTGAAATCACAAAACTAAAATATGATAAAATTATAATTTCACATTGTCATTGTGATATCATCAATACATTATGAATGCCTTTTCTGTGATTTCATTCTTCTTCAAATGTCGCATATAGGTGGATATCATAAACAAATCATGAACTCATAACCATTGTGACATCACAATCCCTTTGCACATCACATTTTCATTGTGATATCACTAACACACCTTGACATCACAAACCTGTCCTGTCATCATAACTTTTGTGACATGATTTTTTTCCCTCATAATCTGTTGGCAACCTCATTAGATTTCACATATGACATTTGATATCACAAATTCCCAGTGACATCATGACCATGGTGACATCACACTGCCAGATGTCATAACCATTGTGTCAAATTCAGACATCACAAACCTTTTAGGATTTCAATATGTGACGACACATACTTTTGGAGAAACAGTCCCTTTGTGAACTCATGAACTCATTGTAAGTTAAAGACAATTGAGAACTATCATTTCATTGTGACATGGCCAGCACATTGTGACATCATCTATCTTTTGTGACTTCATCACCAATGTGGCATCATCAAATATTTGTGACACCAAAACAATATTCTGACATGATGAAGTGTGTTGACATTGACATGGTGATATCATTGTCCCACTGTTTCAAAATATGACCTAATATGACCTCATAACATTAAAAACAATTCATTTCCCTTAGGTCTTCATGCTCCTTCTGTGAACTTGTATGCAGATTGTGAAATAGTAGCGATTCAAATTGGACTTGTGTTTGAGATATTACAAAAACATTATAGCATCAAAAACCCATTGTGACCTCATCACAACTGTGAATCATAAAGCTATCATGTCCCCTAAGTACCTTAGAAAACACATATGACATTTGTGACCTCAGTCCCTTTGTGTACCCATATCATCAATTTGAACACATGACAATTGAATTCATATATACCATTGTAACATCACAAACCCTTTGTGACTCCATAACCAGTGTGACAACACATATTCATTATGACATCATCACCTCCTTGCAACATCACCAATTTACAATGACCTCATAGCATTATGACATTATATTGTCATTATGAGGGAATAGACACATTGTAAATGCCTATGCTCTTATTTCATTCTATTTTAAATGTGGCATATGGGTTGATATCAGAAAATCATTGTGATACCATAAACATATGGCATCACAATCACTTTGTGACATCACAGTGCCATGGTGATATCACTAACAAACTGTGACATCACAAATATGCCCTGTCCTCATAAGCATTGTGACGTGCTGCAATTGTGATGTCTTAGGCCATTTTTGAGCTCATAACCTGTTTTCAAACTTATAATAATTCAGTTCTGATATGTGATATTAGAAATCCACTGTGACATCATGACCATTGTGACATCATACTGACAGACATCATGACCATTGTATCACATTATGACATCACAATCCTCCTAGGACTTCATCACATTTGTGACAACACATGCCTTTGGAGATACCACTGTCCTTTTGTGAACTCAAATTCTCTGTGATATCATAATAACTGAGAACCTTTATGCCATTTGGATATCACCAACCAACTGTGACATTATAGACCTACTGTGACCCCTTACCTGTATGGCATCATCAACTAATTGGGACATCAAAACTTTTTGTAATTTCACAATGTGGCACGATGTTCATGACATCTGTTAGTGTGATGTCACAATGGTTATGATGTCACAGTGGATTTCCGGTATCTCATGTCATACATGAAATATGAAGTTGGAAACAAATTATGAGGGCAAAAAGTTCTAAGATATCACAATGTCAGCATGTCACAGAAGTTATGAGGATAGGAGAGGTTTGTGATGTCACATGGTATTAGATATATCACAACGGCACTGTGATGTCACAACGTGATTATGATGTCAAAATGGTTACGTAGGCACAAAAGTGTGTTTCTGATATCAACTCTCATGCCACATTTGAAATACAATGAAATCACAGAATAGGCATTCACAATGTGTCTACGATGTCACAATGACAATTGTTGTCATACTGCGATTATATCATTGAGTATGGTGATGTCACAATGAGCTGATGTTCTCATAATGAAAATGTGATATCACAATGAAGTTATAATGGCATATCTGATCTCAATTGTCATTAGTTAACAACAAGGATATGGGTAGACAAAGAGACTGTAATGTTGAAAAGGGTATGTGATTTTTCAAAGGAGCTAAGATGTCATAATAGATTTGAGATGTCGCAATGGAATCATGATGTTACAATGACAATATTGTCACAATGGCTTTGTGATGTCGTGCTGATGATGATGTCAAAATGGGTTTGTGATATCACAACGAGTTTGCATTATCACAATCAAATTTCCAATTTCAATTACAACTAGTTCACAAGGAGGATACTGTAATAAAAAGCAGGGCCCTGATAATTTATAGGGTCCAATAATCAGTGTCGCCACAACTCCTGGCCAGCTGGAGAGGACAGGGCATTCTGTGGGAGGGGATGGTACATTAATCACCAAGAGTTGAGCTGTTAAGAAATGATTGGGCTGTGGGGAGCTTGGGATGTGATAGTTGAAAACTGTTAGCATTTGGAGTGGAGAAGGGGTACAGACTTTATATATGCTGTTTGTTCAGAGCAATGGAAGGGGAGATACAAATTGAAAAGTCCTGGAAGGAAGGAAGTGGTGTGATAGCAGAAGGGGAAAGACCTGGGAGGAGAAGAAGTTGAGGGAGAGCAGGAGGTGAAGGATGGCAACTGACGACCCAGGCAAAGCAGTTCAGGCCTGTGGAGAGTAGAGAGGCCTGAAGAGAAGAAGGAACTGGTAGAAGGGATAAAGGGAAAGACTTCAAAGGAAGTATAGGTCTGTAGTGAAGGAGAGACAAAGGGAAGGGGAAAAAAAGGCTTGCCCTTTGATATTTGGAGCTTTGGATATCATAATTTTGGGGTTCAGTGGTTTGGAGAATATTTATTATATTAAATATGTCTAGATGGATTCCCTTGAACATTAGAGTTCCGAATTTTTGGAGTCCCCATGAAGATTAATCCGTTTAGATGGCATCAGGCCTTGGCCCCAGGGCAAAATCCCTATAGGTGAGTGTGTCAGCCTTCAAGGCCTCGAGTGTTTGTCTCCAGAGGACCAACATGGACAAAAGTCCTATAGGTACCTCTAGGGGTGCGTTTGGGCAAGCTTGCCAGCCTGTTTTTGGGACCCCCTCTAGAGGTAATTTGTGGCTTTCTTGGAAGCCATCTGAGAAATTTTGAGAGGTCATTTGGGGCTTCCTTGTGAAGCCATCTGGAACCTCCTTAAGAGGTCATGTAGTGCTTCCTTTGGAAGCTATCTGGAACTTCATCAAGAGTGCATCTGCAACTTCCTTGAGAAGCTATCTGAGACCTACCTTGGAGGTCATCTTGGGCCTTCTCCAGTGGCCATCTTGGACTTTCTCCAGAGGTCATCTGGGGCTTCCTCTGAAGGCCACCCGAGACCTATTCAAAAGTAGTCATTGGGGATTCCTTAAGAGGCAAGTTAAGACGACCACCTGAGGTCATGTGGAGCTTCTTTGGGAGGTCATCTAGGGTTACCTTGATGAAAAATCTGACTGTCTTCAGACATCATCTGGGAATTACTTGAGAAGCTATATAGGACCTTCTCTGGAGGTCATCGGTCTCTTTCTCAAGAGGGTTATCTAGAACCTCCTTTGGGGTTCATATGTGGCCTCCTTGAGTGGCCATCTGGGAGCTACTCAAGAGTTAATCTCATCCTCATTGAGAGGATATCTGGGGCCTCCTTTTGAGGTCATCTGACACTTCCTTGGGGAACCGTTTGGATCCTCCATGAGAGGTCATCTAGGGCCTCTTAAGGAGGATATATGTGACATCCTCCAGAGGTCATCTGCAACATCCTCAAGAGGCAATCTGGGATGTTCTCTCTGTCATCTCAAATCTCTGTAGAGGTCAAAATTGAGTGGTGTGGACATGTGGGTTTAGTGTCTGTGGCTATTGGTCTGTGTGTGTATGCTGATAGTTCTATCTGTGTCCTGTATGCACCTCTGTTTACTCCCTTTCTCAGGATGGGAGAACAGGCCTAAAGTTGTCATATCCAAAAAAATATTCTCCCCCAGTGTTACAGAATCCTTCAGAGGAAGATGCACTGATTTAGTCTCTCTCCTATTCTTTGCCATCAACACCTCTAATCTAAAGTCCTCCCATACCAAAAGTGGTTACTTGTACCAGCCTGAGGTGGTACAATGTGGTATGTTATCCTTATTATCCTTGAGACAAGAACATGGAGGAGATGGTGAGCAGGCCCCCTTTCTAATGTACTTTCCCTTTACAACTAGTGACCTGTATAACTGGATACAGAAAATCTATCCTTTTCAGAAAAAAATAAAACCAGGGGCTCATTCCCTCATTAGAGACAGTAATTTTCACACACAAGCACATCTGGGATGAGTGTCAGCAAATTTTACAGGTGTGTTTCACCTGGTAGAAAAGGGAGTGAATTCTGCTCAGTGACTTAAAGGTGGTCCTTGGACCACACAGTAGCCCCACTATTGAACCAGACCATTTGGAACAAGTCTTTCCCAAGACTTACTCAAGCTGAGGCTGGGAAGGTGGCTCAGCGATAGAGAGCTTGCCTTGCATGCTCGAGGCCCTGGGTTCAATTCCTCAGCACCACATAAGCAAAAAGAAAAAAGCCGGAAGTGGGGCTGTAGCTCAAGTGGTAGAGCTCTAGCCTTGAGCTGAAGAGCTGAAGGACAGCGCCCAGGCCCAGAGTTCAGGCCACAAGACCGGACACCCCCCCCCAAAAAAAAAAACTTTCTGGAAGTGGTGCTGTAGCTCAAGTGGTAGAGCGCTCGCCTTGAGCTGAAGAGCTGAGGGACAGCGCCCAGGCCCAGAGTTCAAGCCCTACGACCGACCAAAAAAAAAAAAAATCTAAACTCAAGCTGAGACTAACAGCTATCGAGGTATGGAAGTGCTTACCAATTATTGCCAGGTTCGGTTAGCAGGGATACCACAGTATCTAGAAAGCCAAGTCATCAATCTAAGGTGAGTGAAATGGGACAGTTCCACAATTAGTGCTCTAACGTTTTCTGGAACTTCTCCCAGAAGCCTATAGGACCTATAGGCCTGGCCTATAGATCTTGAAGACCTGGAGAATCAAAGATCCCTAAATATGGCCTTTGTTACTCAGTCGGCCACAGATATTAGAAGAAACCTTCAAAAGTTAGAAGGTTTTGAGGGAAAAGTATATTCTAAGTTGGAAGTGGTTGCCCAGTGGGTGTTTGATACCAGAGATACCCTGGAAAAAAAGAGTCTAAGAAGTGAGTTTGAATTTTTGGTAGGAGCACCAGAATATGGATCAAGAAACCTTTAGCAAAGACAGTACAATTCATTTGAAAATGTCAGTAGGGATCCTCTAGGACTAAACCAGTGTGCTTATTGCAAGCAAAATGGACATTGTGGAAAAGAATGTCCAAGGAGGAGAAAGATAGAAAATGACAGGGTAAGTAATCACATTAACCACCTGGAAAATGTATTCATTTCTCTGGAGAAACATGCAAAGGAGCTTTGGGCTCCGAATTCTAACTGTGTTCAATTTAAAAAGCAGCCTTCTGAACTTAAGAAGAAATATGTTAAAGAAAATAATTTACCCACTTCTAACTCAAAACACAGGCTTATAAAAGAATGAATCTCCTATAGGTGCCAGTAAAAACCCACCAAGAGATTAAAAGCACATAGAGCACACAGGAGATAATAGAGAGAATTATTTAACATGAAGAAAAGATTTGAAGATATAAATTAGGAACTTGTGAGAGTCAAAAATGAGAAGAAAATCCTCAAAAGGATTTCCTAGGAAACACTCAGAATCAAATGAAATTCAAGTACATTAGCCTGGGTGAGCATGAGGCAAATTAGGGGACTACAAGTCAGAGGCCAACAGAAGCACAGGACAGCAATGCTGCCATCCTTGCTAACCACAAGTGAGGCCAAGAAAAGATCTGGATGCTGCATTAAGAAATCATAGCCATGAAAAAGGAGTTGGACCTGATATAAGAATGTATTAGGGTGAAGTACATGTTGATTATAAGCTTTGAAGAGTGTCACCAGAAATTCAAGGCAACAGAGAAAGAAGGAAAGAGTAGTTGGCAGAGAAGACGGGGAAGTGCTGTTTCATAGAAGATCAGGCCAAGAAAAGTGAACAGGAAAATATCAGGCTGAAGATTGTTGCTCTTCAGAAAGATTTAAAGGACCACATGCTCTGATAGAGAATGCTGGGGAAAGGGAAAGAGCATTGGGAAGAAAAGCAGAAAAGCTAAACAAACAGTTGCAAGATCTGTCACAAAATTACACTTAAGTGGAAAACCAGAAAGATAAATTACTAGAGTAAAAGGCCAAAACGACTGCTGAGACCTTCACCATAAATGTAAGGCAGAAGCACCGAGTCCCTATGGAACAGATGGAGGTGGGAAAAAATACCTCTCAGTAGCACCTTTTTGAACTTAAGGGAGGAGTTGAAGAGCAAGCAAAGGTGATGTGAGAAGGAGAAGCAGATGACCAGTCAAAGAAACTCTCCTGTGACCCTGTCAAAATATTTGCAGATTAAGGAGCACATTGAGAAGGAGAGTAAGATCATGAAAGCAAGTTTGAGAGAAAAGGAAGAGAATAAAATGGAAGAAGTCTCCAAGGTTCAGCGTACTATATAGGAGTTAACCTAGAGACCCTAAGATACAGGGAAACATCTGAGCTGATCAGGTAGCTTGGGAGACCACTCTAAAACCAGTGGGGTCTCTAGAGCTACTAGTCGTTAAGATTAAAGTAAGAAGCAAAAAGAGTAGTAATAAATGTGCAAATGTTGACACTGAACTTGTGAAAAATTCATACAGGCTCAAGCTTTCTGTCAGTTTACATGTAGATATTTGCACTCTGGTAAATTGCCCTGGGCCACTGCCTATAACTGTTCGAAAACCAGTGGGGCCTCAGCCTGACAATCCTTTGTAAAGTGTGTAGATAATTTCCAACATGTAAATACTGAAAAGCTGGAACGTATGGAAACAATTCATATGTGAGGAACCTCACATGGTGAATTTGGGAAAGTGAGCTTCACAGAGGTAAAGCCTGGAAAGTATGGTTATTTGTACCTGTTACTAATTGTGGACACTTTTTCAGGCTGAGCTGAGACATGTGATAATTTGTTGATTTGGCTTACCTTTAGCTATGGGGTCCAAAGATGCCCCTTCATTCATGGCCAAAGTTCTCAATTATTAACTAACGCCCTAGGAATAAATTAGAAGTTACAATCCATTTATAAATCTCAGAGTTCAAGGGACTAGAAAGAATGAATATGACCTTAAAGGAAACATTAACTAAATTAAATACAGGGACTGGCCATGGCTACATAAGCCTCCTGAACTTGTTCTCCTTCGAGCAATATGTAGCCCTTATGTTAAACGATTTAATCCCTTTGAAATACTTTAGGGTAGAACACCCCCTTTGGTTGCTAAACTTGGGAAGGCTATAATAACATAAATGTCTAACTACAATCTGCAGGCTTTACAACATATTCTTTTATGTACCTCTCCTTTGGTAATCAAGGCCCACAGGCCACCTAAGAAAAACTCCACCTGAAGGAGAGGGGTCAAGATGGCGATGGAACAGCAGGGAAACACCATAGCTCTCTCCAACCAAATACAGATTTCAATGCTCTGTTTCTCCAAGTGACCCACAAGAAAAAAGGTGATTACTCAGAGAGGAAGTGAAAAAAGAAAAGGGAAAAACTTACACAGACATTAAAGGGGGAAGACCCTTCCCAAATCCCTTGTTGTTGATGGGGCTCCATGCTGAGTAGCTTAAATGGCAGGGCTTCTTACCAGGCTGCTTAAGCGGCCCCAGCTCTGGACCTTCAGAGGACCACACACTCGCAAGCATCCCAAGGCCTCCAGAAGACTCCAAAGAGCCACTGCCAACCAAGAGAATACAAATAGAAATCTCAGAAGGCAGAGCCAGCCGAAAGACTTCCCTCACCCTCCCTAGCACAGCGCCTCTGCCTGGCTGGTGCAATCAGCTCAACCGAGTCAGGAGCAACAGTAACTGTTAGCAGTGGCGAACGACCCTAGACCCTCAGCATGGCACCTCTGTCCTGCTGATGTAAACAGCCTAGCCTAACCTGGAGCAGCAGTGGCAGCTGGCAGTGGCAGCAAACCACCCAGACTCTGTGCACAATGCCTCTTGGCACTAGCCACAGGAACATCCCAGAGCAGCCCAGGGAGGCAGCGGTGGCTGGGGCGGGGACAATTGCAGTGAACAACTCCAGACCCATGGCAGTTTGTGTCTCTCCATACTGGCCCGCATCAGCAGCCCAGCCTAGCCCGAGACAGCAGCCGTGGTTAACACCTGACTTGTGCTGTGGTACCTTCCTTGAATAAGTGGCCCAGTTGATCCTGCAGTGGCAGCACCTGGGGCAGTGTCAGCAGCTGCGGTAGCAGCTTTGGCGGCAACAGCATCGACAGCAGCAGCAGACGACCCTGGACCCTTAGTGGGGTGCAGCACCTCTCCAAACAGGCTAGCACAAGAAGCCCAGTCCAGCCCATGGTGGCAAAGGTGGTGAACAACCCCATACTTGAGGCAGGGTGTGGTGCTGAAGAACCCCAGAAAAGCCTCATGAACTTTGATGCCTGGGCTGGCTTTGAACCTAAATACACAGATCTGAGCCTCCTGAGTAGCTATAATTACAGGCATTCACACCAGCAGGGTCTTATTTTTTCCAACCCCCTAACTTTTTCTAAAATAAATAATTTCTTAGTTCATACAAGGAATTTAAGCAAATACAAGAGGATCGACATAATATCCTGTATTCTATCTGACCATAGTGGAATCAAACTAGTTCTCAGTAACAAGGCATAAAGTAGAAAAAACTTAAACACATGGACATTAAACAGCACTCTGTTGAACGATACATGGGTCACAGAAGAAAATAAAGAAGAAATTAAAAAGTTCCTACAATTCAATGACAATGAAGATATATCACAAAGAAACCTATGGGACACAGCGAAAGCAGTCCTGAGGGGCAAATTTATTGTTCTCTGTGTGCAC
>NW_024871669.1:0-19627 GCF_019054845.1 Dipodomys spectabilis | reverse complement strand
ATATTTAAGTCATCATGTCTAAAAAGAGCAAAAGCCTTTTATTTGTGTGTGTGTGTTTGTTGTTCTTTTTTCATCAATGCCAAGTATGAGTCTAGCCATAATTTTTTTTCTCTTTCACCGTTTCATGGCTCCTTTGGGGGAAGATTTCAGTAGATGTTCCTTTCCTCCTATCTCTTCCCTCTGTCCTGTATCCCACAGTAGCTGCTGGGTCTCCCATAAGAGGCCTAGGTGAACCGCAGACCAGAGTGGACACCTGTGCTTCTGTCTTCAGCCTGAATGCTTGTGAGACCAGTGTGACCACAGCTGCACTCTTCCATCCAGACCGTTTGCTCTCGTGTGTATAGTTGGAGCTAATTCAAGGATTGAGAATGTGTCTACAAAACATAATTAGGGACTGAGATGTGGGGGAGTAGGGCAGGGGCTGTGAAGCTAGGAGGGACTGCGGAGTGGTGAACGTTGTTACATATTAGACGGTTCACCACGACCGAGGATGAGGGGGCAACTTTACCCAGGGCATTGACGGTGTTCATGGGCATCTGGGCAGGGTGCTTCAGGCCCCCAGTGGTGGCGTGTTCCCTCCTGGGGATGTGCACCGGTGGGCAGTCCTCCTTGGAGTCCTTCACACTCCAATCTGCATCCCTTTAAGGCCGTTTCCAGCTGGGCAGTTGTAGGCAAGTGTGTTTCCCCTCCTGGAGCTTGCTCGGTATCAGGCCGTGGCAGTTAGCTAAGGCTCTCTAAGTGCCAGTTTCTATAACTTGCTGTAGGCTGTCTGGAAGGAAAAGGGGACCACTGACTTTGGAACCCTTTATGTTTGATTGGGACAACTGAAATGCCACCTTTTCCAGGGTTTTTTCTTGAAGCTGGCAATTTCCACTAACACCTGGGATTATGGGTCAAATTAGATAGACCACTTCAGCCACCAAACAAGGACGTTCAAAGCAGCACAGGCAGAGTTCCCCAGCCAGATGGTCTCCTGCTATGAATTTCGTGCTTTGACAGCCTTTATGCAGCAGCTGTTGATTCTCCTCTGGCTCTCTCTAGGGTGACCACCACAGTCGAGGATGCCGTGGGGAGCAGAGATTGTGACCTCGCCATCCCTAGCCTGCCAGTTGTGAACAGAGATGATTCCCAGCATCTGCACTGGACTCTGGGAGATTCAGAAACCCGGGACACCTCGAGGATCCTTTCTCTTCAACATGAAACTTGGGGGCTGGATGTGGTAGAACATCCTGGCTGGCCCCGGGGGGAGAAGAGGAGGCCCCTTGAGCCAGACCTTCACCTCATGGCAACCTTGTTCACACTTGAGTAGGGAATTGAGTGCCACAGAGCTCGTCAGCCATTGGCCAGAGATCTTTGAGAAGATAGGCATCCCAGAGGCCCCAGAATCCAGCGAGTACATCGTGGCTCATATCCTTGGAGCCAAAACAGTTAAGTGCGGTGGCACCAGGAGGGTGGAAAGAGGGAAGAAGGAGAACTGGGAGAGGTACATCAGGTTCCCCCCCACCCAGGATGCTTACCTGTATGGGATGGGACATTTCTGTAGTATTGTCATAGGCAGGTGCTCATTTATTTATCCAACCACGAGTTACAGTGTGCCAAGTTCCAGTGTGTGGGGAGGTTATAGACGATGAAAGGTTCCAGTGCTGGTTCCACAGCACATGAAGAAACCTTGGCTTGAGCTGGATGCTGGAGCATCACTCTTGTCATCCTAGCTATTAAGGAGGCTGAGTTAAATAGATAGAGGCTTAAGGCCAAGACAGGAAAGACTTTAAGTCTCATATCTCCAACTAACTACCAAAAAGAAAAAGCCAAATAGTCTGGTTCAGTAATGGGGCTACTGTGTGGTCCAAGGACCAGATTTGAGTCACTGAGCAGGATTCACTCCATTTTCTACCAGGTGAAACACACCTGTAAAATTTGGAGGCACTCATCCCAGATGTGCTTGTGTGTGAAAATTGCTGTCTCTAATGAGGTAATGAGCCCCTGGTTTTATTTTTTCTGAAAAGGATGGGTTTTGATGTTTCCAGTTATACAGGTTACTAGTTGTAAAGGGAAAATATATTAGAAAGGCGGCCTGCCCACCATCTCCTCCATGTTCCTGTCTCAAAGGTAATAATACATTGTACCACCTCAGGCTGGTACAAGTAACCACTTTTGGTATGGGAGGACTTTAGATTAGAGGTACTGATGGCAAAGAATAGGAGAGAGTACATCAGTGCATCTTCCTCTGAAGGATTCTGTAACCCTGGGGGAGAATAGTGTTTGGATATGACAACTTTAGGCTTGTTCTGCCATCCTGAGAAAAGGAGTAAACAGAGGTACATACAGGACACAGATGGAACTATCAGCATACACACACAGACCAAGAACCACAGACACTTAACACACATGTCCCACACCACTCAATTTTGACCTCTACAGAGATCCCAGTTGACAGAGAGAACATCCCAGATTGCCTCTTGAGGATGCTGCAGATGACCTCTGGAGGATGTCTCATATATCCTCTCTAGAAGGCCCTAGATGACCTCTCATGGAGGTTCCAAATGGCTTCCCAAGGAAGTGTCAGTTGACCTCCAAAGGAGTTTCCAGATGTCTTTTCAATGAGGATGAGATTACCTCTTGAGTAGCTCCCAGATGGCCACTCAAGGAGGCCACAGATGGACTCCAGTGGAGGTACCAGATAACCCTCTTGAGAGCGCGACAGATGACCTCCAGAGAAGGTCCCATATAGCTTCTCTGGGAAGTCCCAGATGACATCCGAAGACAGTCATATTTTTCATCAAGGTAACCCGAGATGACCTCCCACAGAAGCTCCACATGACCTCAGGAGGTCGTCCTAAATTGCCGCTTAAGGAATCCCCAATAAATACTTTTGAATAGGTCTCAGGTGGCCTCCTGAGGAAGCCCCAGATGACCTCTGAAGAAAGTCCAAGATGGCCACTGGGGAAGGCCCAAGATGACCTCCAGAATAGGTCTCAGATAGCTTCTCAAGGAAGTTGCAGATGCACTCTTGATGAAGTTCCAGATGGCTTCCCAAGGAAGCTCTACATAACCTCTCAAGGAGGTTCCAGATGGCTTCCCAAGGAAGCCCCATATGACCTCTCAAGGAGTTCCCAAATGGCTTTCCAAGAAAGCCACAAATGACCTCTAGAGGGGGTCCCAAAAACAGGCTGGCAAGCTTGCCCAGACGCACCCCTAGAGGTACCTATTGACTTTTGTCCATGTTGGTCCTCTGGAGACAATCACTCAAGGCCCTGAAAGCTGACACTCTCAACTATGGGAATTTTCCCCTGGGGCCAAGGCCTGATGCCACCCAAACGGATTAATCTCCAAGGGGTCTCCAAAAATTCGGACCTCTATTGTTCAAGAGAATCCATCGGGATACATTTAATATAATAAATGTTCTCCAAACCACCAACCCCCAAAATTATGATATCCAAAGCTCCAAACATCAAAGGGCAAGCCTTTTTTCCCTTTGCCTTTGTCTCTTCTTCGCTACAGACCTATACTTCCTTTGAAGTCTTTCCCATTTTCTCTTCTCCCAATTCCTTCTTCTGTTCAGGCCTCTCTACTCTCCACAGGCCTGAACTGCTTTGCCTGTGTCGTCAGTTGCCATCCTTCACCTCCTGCTCTAACTTCCTCTCCTCCCAGGTCTTTCCCCTTCTGCTATCACACCACTTCCTTCCTTCCAGGACTTTTCAATTTTTATCTCCCCTTCCATTGCTCTGAACAAGCAGCATATATAAAGTCTGTACCCTTTCTCCACTCCAACTGCTAACAGTTTTCAACTGTCACATCCCAAACTCCCCACAGCTCAATCACTTCTTAACTGCTCAACACTTGGTGATTAATATATCAGCCCTTCCCACAGAATACCCTGTCTTTTCAAGCTGGCCAGGAGATGGGACCACGCTGATTATCAGACCCTATAGATTACTGGGGCCCTGCTGATTATTACAGTATCCTCCTTGTGAACTAGTAGCAATTGAAATTGGAAATTTGATTGTGATATTACAAACTCATTGTTACATCACAAACCCATTTTGACATCATCATTAGCATGACATCAAAAACCCATTGTGACAATATTGTCATTGTGACATCATGATTTCATTGTGATATCTCAAATCTATTATGACCTCTTAGATCCTTTGAAAACTCACATGGCCTTTTCAACATTACAGTCCCTTTGTGTCCCCATATCCTTGTTGTTAAGTAATGACAATTGAGATCAGACATGCCATTATAACATCAAAAATTGTGTGACCTCATAAAAACATTGTGAATGTCTATTCTGTGATTTCATTGTATTTCAAATGTGGCATGAGAGTTGATATCAGAAACACATTTTTGTGCCTACATAACCATTTTGACATCATAATCACGTTGTGACATCACATTGTGATATAACTAATACCATGTAACATCACAAACCTCTCCTATCCTCATAACTTCTGTGAAATGCTGACATTGTGATATCTTAGAACTTTTTGCCCTCATAATTTGTTTCCACCCTCATATTTCATGTGTGACATGAGATACCAGAAATCCACTGTGACATCATCACCATTGTGACATCAAACTGACAGATGTCATGAACATCGTGTCACATTGTGACTTCACAAAAAGTTTTGATGTTACAATTAGTTGGTGATGCCATACAGGTAAGGGGTCACAGTAGGTCTATGATGTCACAATTGGTTGGTGATATCCAAATGGCATAAAGTTTCTCAGTTGTCATGAAATCACAGAGAGTATGAGTTCACAAATGGACTGTGGTATCTCCAAAGGCATGGTTGTCACAAATGTGATGACGTCCTAGAAGGATTGTGATGTCATAGTGTGACACAATGTTCATGATATCTGTCAGTATGATGTCACAATGGTCATGATGTCACAGTGGATTTCTGATATTACATATCATAACTGAAATATTATGTTTGAAAACAGATTACGAGCTCATAAAGGGCCTAAGACATCACAGTTGTAGCACGTCACAAGACTAATGAGGACAGGGCATGTTTATGATGTCACAGTGTGTTAGTGATATCACCATGGCACTGTGATGTCACAAAGTGATTGTGATGCCATATATCTATGAGATCACAATGATTTTCTGATATCAACCCACATGCCACATTTAAAATAGAATGAAATAAGAGTATAGGCATTTACAATGTGTCTATAACATCATAATGACAGTATAATGTCATAATGCTATGAGGTCATTGTAAATGGGTGATGTTGCAAGGAGGTGATGCTGTCATAATGAATATGTGTTGTCACACTGCTGATGGGGTCACAGTTACAGTGGCATATATGAATTCAATTGTCATGTGTTCAAACTGAGGATATGGGTACACAAAGGGACTGTGATGTCACAAATGCCTTATGTGTTTTCAAATGTACTTAGGGGTCATGATAGCTTTATGATTCACAGTTGTGATGAGGTCACAATGGGTTTTTGATGCTATAATGATTTTGTAATATCTCAAACACATGTCCAATTTGAATTGCTACTATTTCACAATGTGCATACAAGTTCACAGAAGGAGCGTGAAGTCCTAAGTGACATGAATCTTTTTAAATGTTATGAGGTCATATTAGGTTTTTGAAAACACAGTGGGACAGTGATATCACTATGGCAATGTCAACTCATACATCATGTCAGAATATTGTTTTGGTGTCACAAATAGTTGATGATGCCACATGGGTGATGAAGTCACAAAAGATTGGTGATGTCACAATGTGCTGGCCATGTCACAATGACGTGATGGTTCTCAATTGTCTTTAACTTTCAATGAGTATATGAGTTCACAAAGGGACTGTGGTTTCTCCAAAAGTTTGTGTTGTCACATATTGAAATCCTAAAAGGTTTGTGATGTCAGAATTTGATACAATGGTTATGACATCTGGCAGTGTGGTGTCACCATGATCATGATGTCACTGGGAATTTGTGATATCAAATGTCATATGTGAAATCTAATGAGGTCACCAACAGATTATGAGAGAAAAAAAGGCATGTCACAAAAGTTATGATGACAGGATAGGTTTGTGATGTCACGGTCTGTTAGTGATATCACAATGGCAATGTGATGTGCAAAGGGGTTTTGATGTCATAATGATTATGAGTTCATGATTTGTTTATGATATCCACCTATATGCCACATTTGAAGTCGAATGAAATCACAGAAAAGGCATTCATAATGTGTCGATGATATCACAATGACAATGTGAAATTATAATTTTATCATATTTTAGTTTTGTGATTTCACAATGAGCAGATGGTATCACAACGACAATGTGATGTCACAGTTGTGATGACCTCACAAACTTTTTGATGTTAAAATGTCATGTCTGATTCTCAATTATCAATATTTCACAGTGGGGTTTGGGTACACAAAGGCACTCTTATGTCACAAAGATATGTATTTTTTCAAAGGTTATAAGAGGTAATAATAGATTTGAGATGTCACAATGTGATCCTGGTGTCTAAACAGCAATGTGATGTCACAATGGGTTCATGATGTCACAGTGGTTTTGAGGTCACAATGGGTTAGGTAGGTCAGGTAGGTATTTGTCCAATTTTAGTCGCTATTAGTTCCCCATGAGGACACTGTAATAACCAGCAGTACCCCTATAATCCACGTGAACAGATAATCATCATGAACTCCTGGTCTGGACCACCAGAGAGGGGGGTGCATGCTGCTGGAGTGGGCACGACATGCTGCTGAAGAGATAGGATGTTAAGCCCCACATGGTTAGCTGCCAAGAAGTTATTGGGCATGGACATTTGGGAAGTGATGATTGAAAACTGTAATGCAGGAAACATATTTTAGTGGGGGCAGGGTACAGCCTATATGCAGGTTGCATGTTCAGAGCAGCAGAAGAGGGAAGAAAAAGGGGAAAGGCCTGGAAGGAAAGAAGTGATGAGACTGCAGGGGGATAAAGACCTGGGAGGAGAGGAAATTGAGGAAGAGCAGGAGGTGAAGGATGGCAACTGGCCACCTGGACAGGGCAGGGAAGGACTGTCAAGAGTACAACAACCTGAAGAGAAGAAGGGAATGGTGGAAGGAAAAAATGAAAAGACCTGAAAGGTAGGACAGGTCTGTAGAGAAGGAGGATGAAAAGAAAGGAAAAAGCCTTGTCCTTTGAAGTGTGGAGCTTTGGAGATTATTATTTTGGGGGTTGGTTGTTTGAAGACCAGTTAACAAATGGCTGGGCTGCTCTTTGGAGGTATGAGGGTTCATAGTTGAGGCTGCAATTAGCTCTGGGGCTCCAGCCCATGTCAAGGTAGTCGCTTGTTGCGAAATTTATGAAGACAAGACAGGTTTGTGATGTTACATTGCACTAATGATATCACAATCTAATTATGAGGTCACAAAGGGATTGCAATGTCGCAATGGTGATGTCGTCACAATGGGTTTCTGAAATCAACCTATATGCCACATTTGAGATAGAATGAAATCACAGAATAGGCAATCACATTGTCTCTATGACCTCACAATGTAAATGTGATGTCATAATGCTATGATGTCATTGTCAGTTTGGGATGTCACAATGGGCTGATGGTATCCTAACAACAATGTGATCTCACTCTGTAGATGATGTCACAAAGCGTTTGTAATGGTACAATGGCATGTCTGATGTCAGTTGTCTTTTGTTCACAATGAGAATATGGTTACCCAAAGGGACTGTGTTGTTACAAACACCATGTGCTTTTTCAAAGGTGCTAAGAGATCACAACAGGTTTGGGATATCACAAGGTGATCGTGATATCACTGTGGCAATATGATGTCACAATGGGTTTGTGATGTCACAGTGGTGATAAGGTCACACTAGGATAGTGATGTCACAATGAAATTGTAATATCACCACTATAAGTCCAATTTTATTCTACTAGATCACAATAAAGATACAAATTAACATAAGGAGCTAGAAGTCAGAAAGGCCACAAATTTTGAAAAATATTATGAGGACATAATAGGTTGGTGAAAATGCAATGGGACAGAGATATCCCATTGGCAATGTGATGTTACCATTAAATGAGATAGTATTGTTTTGAAGTCAGAAATGGTGATCCATACAGGTGATGCGGTCACATAGGTTTGTGATTTCACAATGGGATGGTGATCTCACAATCTTATGCCAGATCTATAATTGACAATGAATATGTAAGTTCATAAGGGATAATGATGTATCCAAAGGCATATGTTGGCACAAGTGTAATGGGTCTTAACAGGTTTGTGATTCACAATGTGACTCAGTGGTCATGACATCTGGCAGTGTGATGTCACAGTGGATTTCTAATATCACATGTCGTACCTGAAGTATGAGTTAAACAATTTATGAACTCAGTGATGCCAAAAAGATCACACTGGCAGCATGTCAAAAAATTTATGAGAATAGGACAGTTTTGTGATGTAACAGTGGGTTAGTGATATCATAATGGCAATGTAGTGTCATCAAGATATTGTGATGTCATAATAATTATGTGGTCACAATATATTTCTGATATCAACCTACCTGCCACATTTGAAATAGAATGGAATCACAGAATAGGCATTCCAATGTGTCTGTAACATCACAATGACCATGTGATGTCATAATGCTATGATGTCATTGTTTTATGATGTCACAATTGGCTGATGTTGTCATAATGACAATGTGATGTTACACTGGTAATGATGTCACAAAGTTTTTGCGATGTTAAAATGGCATGTATGACCTCAATTGTCATTAGCTCAAAATGAGGGTATGGGTACACAAATGGCCTGTGATGTCACAAAGGCCATGCTTTCTATCAAAGCTTCTGAGGTTATAATAGGTTTGGGTTGTCACAATGTGATCATATTGGCACAATGGCAATGTGATATCACAATGAGTTTGTGATGTCACCGCACTGATGAGGTCACAATGGGTTAGTGATGTCTCATCAAGTTTGTAATATAACAACGACATATACAATTTCAATTTCTTCTAATTCACTATGAGGATACTGTAATAACCAGTGGAGCCAGAATTATCTGTGGGAGCCATTAATCTTTGTAAATTCTTGGCCTGGCCCACCAGAGAATGTGGGGAAATCCACCAAAGGTGGAGATGTCAAGCCTCACATGGTGAGCTGTCAAGAAGTGATTGAAGGGCTGGGAAGGTGGCTCAATGGTAGAGTGCTTGCCTTGCAAGCCAGAGGCCCTGGGTTCGATTCCTCAGCACCACGTAAGCAAAAAGCAAAAAGCCGGAAGTGGCTCTGTGGCTCAAGTGGTAGAGCGCTAGCCTTGAGCTGAAGAGCTGAGGGACAGCTCCCAGGCCCAGAGTTCAAGCCTCATGACCGGATCCAAAAAAAAAAAAAAAAAGAAGTGATTGAACATTGGGCAGTTTGGAAAGTGACGGTTGAAAACTGTTAGGCAGAAGACCCGTTGGAGTGAGGAGGGGTACAACCTATATATAAGTTGCATTTTCAGAGCACTGGAAGAGGAGATAAAAATGAGAGCTAACCGGATGGAAGAAAGTGGTAATACAGCACGAAGGGAAAAACCTGAGAAGAGAGGAAGCAGAAAAGTGGTCATTAAGGCAGAGTAGTGAAGGCCTATGGAGACTGGAGAGGCCTGAAGAGAAGAAGAAAGTGGTGGAAGGGAAAAAGAGAAAGACCAGAAAGGAATGACAGGTCTGTAGTGAAGGAGGGAGTAATGGAAAAGTTAAAAGCCTTGCCCATTGAGGTTTGGAGCTTTGAAGATCATAAATTTTTGGCTGGTGGTTTGCAGACCAATTAAGATAGGGCGGGGCTGCCCATAGGAGGTCTGAGGTTTGATGGTCAAGGCTGCTCTTGGACCTAGTTATCCAGTCCAGGATAAGGAAATCACAGTCTCCTTTCTAGTGTAAATTGGTTTATTATATTAAATGTGACTCAATGGTTTGTCTCCTTGCCTTAGAGGTAATAAGTACATGAGTTCACAGAAAGAGCTTGAAGTCTCAAAGGCCGTGAATCTTTTAAGATATGATGTGGCCATAATAGGTTTGTAAAAACACAATGGGACAGTGAAATAACAATGCCCATACCACAATATCATGTCAAAATAATGCTTTGATACCACAATTAGTTGTTAATACCATTCTCGTGATGAGGTCACAATAAGTTTGTGATGTCACAATAGGTTCATGATGTCAGAGTGGCATGGGATATCTCAATTGTATTAATTGACAATGAATATATGAGTTCAAAAAGGGACTGTAATGTCTCCAAAGGCATGTGTTGTCACAAATGTGATGCCGTTCTAACAGCTTTGTGATGTCACAATATGACACAATGGTCACGACATCTGGCAGTATGATGTCATAAAGGATTTCTGATATCACATGTCATACCAGAAATATGAGATTGAAAACAGATTATGAGCTCACAAAGCCCTACGTTATGATGATGGCAGCATGTCACAAAACTTACAAGGACAGGACTGGTTGTGACGGCACAGCAGGTTAATGATATCACAATGGCAATGTGATGTCACAAAGGATTGTGATATCACAATGGTTATATGGTCAAAAGGGGTTTCTGAAACAGAGTGAATTCACAGAATAGGCCTTCACACTGTTAAGTCATAACAATGTCACTGTGATTTATAATTCTATGATGCCATTGTTGTTTGGAGATGTCACAATGACCTGATGGTGTCATAATGACAATTTGATGTCACTTTTGATTTATGATGTTACAATGGTTATGAGGTCACATTATTTTTCTGATATCAACACACATGTCAAATTTGAAATAGAATGAAAAAGCCAGGCGCCGGTGGCTCATGCCTGTAAACCTAGCTACTCAGGAGTCTAAGATCTGAGGATCGCAGTTCAAAGCCAGCTCAGGCAGGAAAGTCTATGAGACTCTTATCTCCAATGAAAACCAGTAGAAAACCAGAAGTGGCTCTGTGGCTAAAGTTATAGAGTGCTCGCCTTGAGCTGAAGAACAGGGACAGCACCCAAGCCCAGAGTTCAAGCCCCACGACCGAAAAAATAAAAGATTAAAAACAGGCATTCATAATATTTTTATAACATCACAATGGCAATGTGATCTCATAATGCTATTTTGTTATTGTAGATTTGTGATGTCAAAAGTAGTTGATGCTCCCATAATGACAATACTATGTCACACTGATGATGTCACAAAGGGTTTGTTATGTTACAATGGCATGTTTGATATAAATTGTCAGTTCATAAAGAGGGGATAGTTACACAAAGGGACTGTGATGTCACAAAGGCCATGTGTTTCTTCAAAGGTGCTAAGAGGTCCTAATAGGTTCGGGATGTCACAATGTTATAGTAATGTCAAATGGCAATGAAAGCTCACAATGGGTTTGTGATGTCACATTGGTGATGAAGTTAAATAATTTTGTGAAGTCACATCTCATAATCACATGTCCAATTTCAGTTGCTACTATTTCACAATGAGGATATGAGTTCACAGAAGAAGACTGAAGTATAAAAGGCTATGAATTTTCTAAAAAGCTATGAAGACACAGTAGGTTTTTGAAAACACAGTGGAACAGTGACATCACAATGGCAATATGATGTTGCAATATGATGACTTAATAATGTCTTGATATCACAATTGGTGATGCCACACGTGATGAGTTTACAATACGTGTATAATGTCACCATGGGTTGGTGATATCAAAATGACACATGTGATTTCAATTGTCATTAACCACAATGAGTATATAAGCTCACAAAGGGACTCTGATGTCTCCAAAGGCATGCATTGTCACAAAAGTGATGAAGTCCTAACAGGTGTGTGTTGTCAGAATGTGACCAAATGCTAATAACACCTATCAGTGTGATGTCACCATGATCAAGATGTCACACTGGATTCGGTTATCACATTTCATACCTGGATTGGGTATGAGAGGATTGCAATTTCACATTGGGTTAGTGATATCACTATGGAAATGTGCGGTCATGAAGGGATTGTGCTACCACAATGGCTATGATATCACAATGTGTTTCTACTATAATAGGTTTGTGCTGTCACAATTGGTTGGAAATGTCACAATGGCATGCAGGATCTCAAATGTCATTAATTCGCAATGAAGATATGAGTTCACAAAGGGACTGTGTTGTCTCCAAAGTCATGTGTTGGCACAAATGTGATGAAGCCCTAACAAATTTGTGAGTTCACAATGTAACACCATGGTCTTGATGTCTATCAATGTGACGTCACAATGTTCATGTCAGAGTTAATTTCTGATATCATATTTCATACCTGGATTATTATGAGTTTGAAAACAGATTATAAGCTTACTAAAGACCTAAAATAGCCTAATGGCAGCATATCGCACAAGTTATGACTGAAAACTCATGGTCTTTGGAGCTTAAGATTCTTTCTTTGAAATTGTATCCTCATTGTGAACTAGTAGAAATTCAAATTGGACATGTTATTGTGATATTACAAAGTCATAGTGACATCACAAACTCATTGTGACCTTATCACCACTGTGACATCACAAAACCATTGTGATATCACATTGCTGTTGTGCCTTCACAATCACATTGTAATATCACAAAGCTATTGTGAACTCTTGAGATGTACAAGTCATTATGTTGAAAACGAACTTTTCAACTTTCGTGTGAGGGGGGAGGAGGGAGTGGGGAGGATTGGGTGGGGGGGCAGGGGGAGGATGGGAAAGTGAAACAAAGGAGGAAGCTACAATACTTGGTAAGAAATGTACTCATTATCTTGCCCATGTAATTTTAACCCCTCTGTACAGTATTTTTCACAATAAAAAAAAACATGAAAAAAAGAAAAAAGAAAACATGACCTCTGTGGCATCATAGACCCTTTGTGTACTCATATCTTCATAGTGAAGTAATGAAAATTCTTATCACTCGTAGCATTGTATCATCACAAATACTTTGTGCAATAATTATCACTGTGAAATCACATTGTCATCATGACACCACCATTCATTGTGACATCACCAAACCCCAATGACACATACCATATTTTTATTTTTTTCTTCTGTGAGTTTTTTTTTTATTGTAAATACAGTGTACAGAAGGATTACAGTTACATGAGCAAGGTAATGAGTAATACAGTCAAACATTGCTTCCTTGACATCACATTGTTATTTTCATGTCATAGACCCATTTTGAATGCCTATTCTTTGATTTCATTCTATCTCAAATGTGCCATCTGCGTTATCAGGAAACCATTGTGAACTCATAACCTTTGTGACATCTAAATCTCTTTGTCACAGCACATTGCCTTTGTTATATCACTAACCCACTGTGACATCAAAGACCTCTCCTGTTCTCATAATTTTGTGACATGCCATTGTGATATATTAGTGAGTTCGACCTCGTATTTCAGATATGACATGAGATATCTAAAATCCAGTGTAACATCATGATATCACACCGCTGGACATCATAACCATTGTGTCACTTTGTGACATCTCAGACCTGTTAGTTCTTCACCTTTTTGACTACATATGCTTTGCTGACATCATAATCCTTTCCCAAACTCATATACTCATGGTGTGTTAAGGACAATTGAGATCCCACATGCCATTGTGCCATCACCAACCCCTTGGGACATCTCAAATCTATTGCGATCTCCTCATCAATATTGCGTCACCAATTGTGACATCAAAACATTCTTACAACATGATGGTGAGATATCACATTGTCATTGTGAAATCACTGTCCCATTGGGTTTTCACATAGTATGACCTCATACTATGGAGCTTCTTCTATCACCTGGTATCCTCATATTGAATTATGTCATTGAAATTTGATATATCATTCTGATATTACAAACAAACTGTGACATCGCAAAACCATTGTGACCTCATCACAACTGTGACATCAAAAACCCAATGCCATATCTCATTTCCATTGTGACATTATGGATCACATTGTGCCATCCCAAACCTATTATGATCTCTTACCACCTTTGAAAACACACATGGCCTCTGAGACATCACAGAACCTTTTTGTATCCATATCCTCATGGGGAACTAATGAAAATTGACATCAGATATACCATTGAAACATAACAAATCCTCTCTGACATAATCATAATTGTGGCATCATGTTGCCATTATGACACCATCAGCTCATTTTGGCATGTAAAACTACAATGACATCATAGCATTGTAACATCACATCGTCATTCTGATGTCATAGACATGTTGTGTTTGCCTATTATGTTATTTGATTCTATTTCTAATGTGGCATGTTGGTTGATACCAGAAATCCATTGTGAGTTCATGACCATTGTGATATCACGATGCCTTACTAGCATCACATTGCCAGTGTGATGTCACATTGCCAAATTTATGTCAAAAAGGGATTTTGATGTGACAATGGTTATGATATCACCATGAGTTTCTCATATCAACCCACATACCACATTTCAAATACAATGAAATCACAGATTTGCCATTCATAATCTGACAATGATTTCACAATGACAATGCCAAATGCTATACTGTCATTATTTTGTGATGCCACCATAAGCTAAAAGTGTCATAACAACAATATAATGTCAAACTGGTTATTATGTCACACAGGGTTTATTATCTTACAATGGTTATGAGGTCACAATGTGTTTCTGATATCAACTGATATGCCACATTTGAAATAGAATGAAATCACCAGATATACGTTCACAATGTGTCTATGTCAGCAAAATGGCAATGCGATGTCAAAATGCTATGATGTCACTATAGCTTGGTGATGTCACAATGAGCTGATGGTGTCATAATGACAGTCTGATGTCGCACTGGTTATGATGTCACAATGTCACAATGGCATGTCAGATCTTAATTGCCATTAGTTTATAGTGAGGATATGAGGATGAAGTCACCATGACATAAACAAATGAACTGTGATGAAACAAAGGTCATGTTTTTTTGTCAAAAGTGCTAAGTTTCCTAACAGGTACTGGATGTCAAAGTGTTCATGATGTAAAAATGGGTTAGTGATGTCAAAACTAGTTTGCAATATCACATCTTATTTCAATTTTCAATTGCTACAAGTTCACAACGATACAAGTTCACGGAAGGAGCTTGATGTCTCAAAGGCCATAATTTTCTAAGATGTGATGAGATCATAATAGGTTCGTGAAAGCATGAGGGTTGGGCTGGGAAGGTGGCTCAGTGGTAGAGTGCTTGCCTTGCACGCTCGAGGCCCTGGGTTCGATTCCTCAGCACCACATAAGCAAAAAGAAAAAAGCCGGAAGTGGCGCTGTAGCTCAAGTGGTAGAGTGTTGGCCTTGAACTGAAGAGCTGAGGGACAGCGCCCAGGCCCAGAGTTCAGGCCCCACGACCGGACCCAAAAAAAAGAAAAAAAGAAAAAAAAAGAAAGCATGAGGGTTCAGTAATATCATAATTGCAATATGTGTCAAATTATAATGTCATAAGAGTGTTGTTATATCACAGTTAGTTGGTGATGTCATAATAGTGATGAGTTCAAAATAGTTTTGTGATGTCGCAGTAGTTTGGTGATGTGAAAATGGCATTCCAGGCCTCAATTGTCATTAACTCATAATGAGTACATGAGTTTAGAATGGGATTTTGAGGATTCCAAAGTCATTTGTTGGCACAAATGTGATGAAGTCAGAACAGATTTGTGATGTGACAATGTGACACAATGGTCATTACATCTAGCAGTTTGATGTCACAATATTCATAATTTCACAGTATATAATATTTAATGTCATACCTGAAATAATATGAGGTTGAAAATAGATTGAGCTCTCAATGGGTCTAACACAGTGGCAACATGTCACAAAACTTAGGATAGGACATGTTTGAGTTGTCACAGTTGTTTAGAGATATCACAATGGCAATATTATATCACAAAAGAATTGTCAAGTCACAATGGTTATGAAGTCAAAATGTGTTTTTGATATGAACCCACATTTGAAATACATCGAAATCACATAATAGGCCTTCATAATGTATAAATGTTTTCACAATGACAATATGGTGTCATAGTGGTATGATGTCATTACAGATTTTTGATGTCACAATGACCTGATGTTGTCATAATGACAATGTGATATCACATCAATGATTATATTGTAAATGCTTTGTGATGTCACAATGGCTTATCTGATCTCAATTGATATTTCACAATGAGGATATGGATACACAAAGGGACTGTGATGTCACAAAGGCCATGTGTTTTTCCAAAGGTGCTAAAGATGTCATAATGGGTTTGGGAGACAATAAGGTGATTGTAATGTCACAATAGCAATGTGATATCACAATGGCTTTGTGATGGCACATTGGTGATGAGGTCACAATGGACAGGTCAGGTTTGTGATGTCAGAACAGGTTAATGATATCACAATGGCACTGTGATGTCACAAAGGGATTTTCATGTCACAATGACTTTGAGGTCACAATGGATTTCTGATATCCACCAATATTGCTAGCTTGTAATAGAATGAAATCACAGAATAGGAATTCGCAATATGTCTATAATGTCACTATGACATATAATGTCATAATATTATAATATTTAAGTTTAGTGATGTCAAAATGGCCTGTCATCTTATTGGTAATTAAATTACCATGAGGATCCCAAAATTTGCTATGTGCTGACTCCTTCAAAAGGCACATTGTGCTGAATCCATTACACAGGGTCCCTTGTGCATTTTTAAAAAGTGTGCTGTGTGCTGTCATCCCAAAAGATTAAATGCTCTGAGTCCTTGAGAGGACAATCACACACACACACACACACACGCACACACACACACACACACACACACACACACACACACACACACACAAAAGGAACGTTACCTTGCACCTGCTTGGTGTGTGGGGTGGATGGAGAAGAATCTCCCCCAGTGGTTTGGCTGAGGGGAATCTTCAGTTCCCCCCAGGCAGCTGCTGGGGATGGGGGAAAACCCTGAGCTGAGGTGAGGCTGCTTCTGCCATAGCCTGGTAGCCTTAGGGCAGAGTCAGAGCAGCACAAAGCCAGGGTGGGGGCATGGCCGAGATGGGGAGGGGTGTGACTGAGGGTAGGACAGGGCGTGGCTGAAGGGGCACATAGTTACTGCAGCCAGTGGCACACGGGAGCTGGCATACTTGCGCAGCAGGGGCTGGGCAGCCTGGGTGAGAAGTGGGGGCAGAGAGAGAACAGAGAAGAGCAGGCACATGCACCAGGGGTGGCAGCATCATGACTGGCCCCCACTGCTGTAGGAGCACAGGTCTGGGCCTAGAGCACAGAGGACACAAAGCCAGCACAGCAGGCACATACCTCTCACAGCCCCAGGGAGGCTCAGAGGCCAGGTAGGCCCTGAGTCCAAGGCCCCTGCACCAGGAGCTCAGCTGTGGAGGGGGCGAGCTCAGCCCTGCCACCTGCCCGCCCCTGCCCCGGCCCCTTCTCCTGACCTCCCTATGACACCGCGTTTGAAACAGGTTGCTGCCAGCTTGGACCCATAGCGCCTCTTGTTGCCATCCAGCAATGGTGCACCCTTGGCCTCCTTGCTGCCCTGACCGGGTCTCGGTCCCCAGTTGAAGCCCCGTGGGTCTGCAACTTTCGACCTCCCCCTAGCCCCCACCCCCCACGGACTCAGACCCCTGACTCCTGCCTCCCTTCTTGTGTCCCAAACGCCCCTCCCCAGCACCAGGCAGGCCAGCCCTGACTTTGCCACAAATGCTCCCCAGGAGTGTGGGGGGGTAGGGGAGTGGATGTTGATCCTGGGATCCTACCCCAATCCCTAGTGGCCAGTGTCCCAGGAAAAGGGCAGATGCAGGGATGAGGGAAGAGGAGGCGCCACTTAGCCCCTTGCCTAGAGCAGTGGGAGCCACAGAGCTATGCATCTGCACCTTTCCTCTCCTTTGGGGGAACCTGGTGGCTTTAGAGGTGGGGAGCAGCACCTCCACACCTGCCTTCTTGAGATTTTTCCTTTTTTCTGGGGGTGGGAAGTGTTGGATGTAGAAGATAGCCCCCCCTTCGGGGTGAACCCTTGTCTTTTGTGCTGGGTCACACTTTCCCCTGAGGAGAGTCCCAGAAGAGCCCACTAGGGAGGTGGGGGCATTAGGGGTCAGATAGAAGGTGAATGTCTGGGAAGAACACGCCCCTCAAACACACATACACCCTGCCTGTCCCCCTCCACTCCAGCTGTCAACATCTTTCACAGGGTGATAACATTTCCCAGCTCTGCCATCATCTGCTGGTGCTCCAGGTCCATCTGGTTTCCTCATCCTCCCCAAGAATCCACCAAGTCACCCAGAAGCATCTAGCTGGAAGTAGAAAGTTCATCCATGTATGTAGCCTTTAGGACCCCATCCATTTCCCCAACACTGCCTCTACCCCGGTTCAGACACTTCTCTGGGGGCACCATGACCTCCTGCTTATTTTCAGTCCAGGCTCTGAAGAGCCTCCTGTCTTAGGACTCCTTTACCTAGAGTCCTGGCCTAGGGTTCTGGTGAATGGGGAGTCAAGGCTGGCTATTCCCAAGGGAAAGTGTCTGGCCCTGGATATAGGGAGAGGGAGGATGGTTCAGCATTATAAGAGCGGTGCTTCCTTGGGTTGAGTCCCTGGTTCTGACAAGGAAACTCCCGTGCTCCAGCTTGTACATTGTCCCAGATGAGGAACCAACAAACTCAGGAGGGGCACTACTCTGAGTCTATGTATATGTGTGTGTGTGCATGAAAGAGAGAGAGAGAGGGGGGGGAGAGAGAGAAAGAGAGAGAGAGAGAGAGAGAGAGCCTGACTGTGCTTAGGTGAGTGATCAGTTGGCAAATTGCAGGTGCTTCATGGATGAGTCTACAGTCACTGTTCTGGATTTGTGTGTGTATTTGTTGTTCTTTTTTCAATGCCAAGTGTGAGACCAGCCATAATTTTTGTTTTCACCTTCACTGTTTCATGGCTCCTTTGCGGAAGATTTCAGTAGATGTTCCTTTCCACCTCTCTCTTCCCCGTTTCCTATAGCCCACAGTAGCTGCTGGGCCTGCGTGGGTCTCCCCTAGGAGGCCTGTGTGACCCTCAGACCAAAGTGGACACCTTCTGCCTTAAGCCTGAAGGCTTGTGAGATGAGTGTGACCACAGCCGCACTCTTCCAGCCAGACAGTCTGCTCTCGTTTGTATAGTTGGAGCTAATTCAAGGGTTGGGAATGAAATGGAGGGGGGGAGTAGGGCAGGGGCTGTGAAGCTAGGAGGGTCTGGGAAATGGTGAACGGTGTGATATTGCAGATGGTTCACCACTACCGAGGATGAGAGGACAACCTTACCCAGGGCATTGACGGTGACCATGGGCATCTGGGCAGGGGGCTCTGGGACCCCACTGGTGGTGTGGATTCCCTCCCGGGGGAGTGCACTGGTAGGAAGTCCTCCCTGGAGTCCTGCAGACTCTAATCTGTGTCCTGCCTGTGCTGTTTCCAGCTGGGCAGTGGTAGGCAAGTTCATTTCCCCCTGCTGGAGCCTGCTTGGTATCAGGACATGGCAGTTAGCTAGGGCTTGCTGAATGCATTTCTGTAAACTGCTGTGGCTGTCTGGAAAGAAAAGGGACCACTAACCTTGGAACCCTTAAAGTTTGATTGGGGCAACTGAAATGTCACCTTTTCCAGGGTTTTTTCTTGAAGCTGGCAATTTCCACTAACGCCTGGGATTA
>NW_024871668.1:0-26884 GCF_019054845.1 Dipodomys spectabilis | reverse complement strand
ACAAGATCAATAATCTTCTCAAGTAGAAAAAATAATTTCATATAGAGGAAGAACAGAGACATGAATCTGAAGGTGAAGAAAAGAAAGACTGTTTGAAATTCAAAAATGATTTCTATTTTTACAAGTTTTGCACCGTGAATAAATTCAACTCAGCCGAACATAGTTAAGTCACAATGCAACTACTTTTCTAAATATGTAAAGAATGTAACAACACATTGTCTCTCATCAAATGTTTCTATTAAATAAATCTGAGCTTTCATAAATTTAAAAAAAAGAAAAAAAGAATTTCAAAATGATTCAGTGCACCTACTTTTGCTGAGTTATTTGTTATGGCTTATTTGCTACACATATTCTCTTCCTTTAAAAATTGTCAAATATTAGCTTTACAATAAACTTCATCTAATATTTCTTGTTTCAAAAGAGAAGTCTATACAATTGATGTCACTTAGTTTTCTTACTATATTAATTCAAAGCCAAACCAGGCAGGAGGGTCTGTAAAATTCTTATCTCAAATTAAAAACCAAAAAACCAGAAGTGGAGTTTTGGCTCAAGCAGTAGAATACTACTTTGGGGGCAGGTGGGCAGGAAAGACAACTGTTCAGGGACAGGATCGAGCCTCAGGGTTCAAGCCCCAGAACCAGCACAAATTAAATAAACAAACAAACAAAAATCCCAGATATGTCTTTGGGACCTTCCTTAAAGGAGTACGGGTCAGAGAAGAGGCTCCTTTTGCTGATCATATTCACTGGATCCTGCTTTTTTGGAATCCTTACTGCTCTGGAGAACTCAAGACCAGACCAAAGGAATTGATAACTGACGCCTGCATCAACAGAATCGGGTGAAATATCCATCCATAAGACCCTTTAAAACCTCCATGTCTTTGTTCCTTTGCAGGAGAACACTTTTAAAACAACGTTATTTCCTTTTGTTCTATGCTGGCCTTCAAATGGTACATTATTTCTTTTTGTAACACTCTGAACTAGAAGTTTACAGAAAAATTTTATATGAGTAAAGAACACACTCGAAAAAGCCAGGGACAGAGTTTCCTTCAAGTCTTGGGATACTTTTCTTGTACAGTAAAAAGGAAAGCACAAGGTTACTTGAACTTTGTTATTCCTCTATATTCCATTCCTCTACTGGGGTCAGTTTCCACATCCAGTAACAGTTACTTCCAGTAACAATCGATGGCACTGCTTGAGGTATAATGAAGGTTTTCTGGCTTCACTGAAATAATACCAGAACACCTATGGACCTGAGGTAACATGTGTTTCAGAGACAATTTAGTAAAGAGAAAATATATATTGCTTATAAATACATTATACATGAGTACGTTGAGTTCAAATTTTGTAAGTTCTCTGTAAATTAAGGCAAATTTTAAATGGGAAGAAGGTTTTCAGAACATTCTTTTTGTGAGTGTAGGTGCTGTTCATTATTTCCCAAGTGAACATGAGCTAACAGTAAAGGAAACAATAGTAATAATAGGAGAAAGAGAAGTTCTGTATTTAAGTATAAAGGTTCAATACAATATTGAAGACTACAAATAAGACAACATTGAAACAATAAAACCAAGTCCAGTATGTAGAATTTTGGGAGTGATATGCAGAAAGCAAGACTCCTGCCTGGAACATGAAGTATGAGGCCACTCCCATTCTAAATCATGCTTGCTAATCATGCAACTTTGTAGAAAGTAGAATGGAAGAATAATTCTCTTTCCAATGCAAGTCAGATATAAGAGCATGTATTTAACTGGAAAAAATGTCCATCTTGTGAGATCAGCGATTACGCTAGCAATGAACTGGTGGCTATAATCACATTTCTTTTTTTCTTTACACACACACACACACACACACACACACACACACACACACACAAACACACACACACACACACACAAACACACACACACACACATATATTTGTTGGCGGTGGTCTTGGCACTTGATCTCTGTGCCTACGAGCTGTCTCTCTGCTAATCAACTCAAGGTTAATGCTCTACCACTTGATCCACAGTGCTATTTCCAGTTTTCTTTTAGTTAATTAGAGGAAAGAGTCTCTGGGACTTTCCTACCTGGGCTGGCTTTGAACCTTAATACTCATATCTCACCATGATCCAGCTTACGATCACATTCCTAACAGTGTACACTCAGGATATGTAATGTGTGTTTTCATATATCTTTATAAGAATTCTTCAGTTAGGGGCTGGGAAGGGGGCTCAGTGGTAGAGTGCTTGCCTTGCATGCATGAGGCCCTGGGTTCGATTCCTCAGCAGCAGTTAAGCAAAAATGAAAAAGGCCGAAATTGGCGCTGTGTGGTAGGGTGCTAGCCTTGAGCTGAAGAGCAGAGGGACAGAGCCCAGGTCCAGAGTTCAGGCCCCAGGACCGGACCTCCCACTAAAACAAAAGAAAAAGATTTGTTGTGTTAAAAATCTGGGTTACAGCTTATACATTACCCTCAAAAAATGTTTGCAGTTTAAAAGTTGATACTCCTGGAGAAATAAAACCTAAGAATGTAAAGGAGTCTGGGAAGTTCAGTTTGCATCCAGCCTGGGCAGAACACTCTTTGCAACAGTATATAAAATTTAGCAGTCAAAAGCTGGATTGGAAGAATGGCTCAGGTGATGGAATACCAGTCATGAGCAAGACTGCTGAATAAGAGCTTGAAGCTTTTGCATACATACATACAAACATACACATACACACAGAGGCACTTATATGTGCACACTCAAATACATAAATGAAACAACTCTCAGAATGTGTAGAAAAGTTAGAAAACAATAAATATATTTCCTGAATAAGACTAGAATCAAGTGATAATTTTTAATATTAGAAAGTCCTCAAATGAACTTCCTTCAAATAAGTTTGAGAATATTACATTGGTATGGAACAGAGATAGTAAGAGAGTTAATAATCATTATTAAAGGGATCGGATCCATGGAGGAATGAATCAGAGATCCCGCAGGTGCATCTGAAAATGTCCATATCCTGTGCCAAAGTTAGAACATCTTTGAAAATAGTACATGAACAGTCTGAGCAGTCACTCTGGTGTATAATATCACGGGAGAAATTCAGAATTAGTAGTCTGTATCTAGATTAAATAAACCAAGAAACTATGGCAGGGCAATGTGATACAAGCCTAGAATTCTAGCACTAAGATTAAAACAGGAGATTAGAGAATGGAATTACATAGTGAAACCTTCCCTGGACCAGGTAGTATAATTTTGTCTTAATAAAAACAAAACAAAGCAGAAAGGAATGCATAGTTGGACGTTTGGGCTAATTTTGTTACTATGTTTTGAGAAGTCAAATTTCCTGTTGAAATGCAACTCATACTTAATCCTCACTTGTGTTTTAAATTCTCTCTTCATTACAGATCATTCCTAGATGCAAAATGACTCATGATTCCCATCCAAAATTTGAAAAAGTAAGTAATCATCATTCTGTTGTATCCCAAAGAAATGATGAAGGATTACGAAAGCTTAAGCCTGGAAAAATAGCAAAGTTCGTCTAATGTAGGATTTGGAAGACCTTGCTAAATTAGAATTTAGATTTAAAATAAATATTTTGGTTTTGTTTTTAATTTTATATTGTATAGGATTCTACAAAATTCTTTTTAAGTAGAGGGTTTAATTGACAAATTCACAAATGATTTTGCATCCTATTTGCCTAGAATATTCTTTCAAGAGAGCTATAATTAGAAATTAGTTAATAGATAATTCCAACAGTTCATGTATAAAATGATAATGTGAATGCTGTAGACAGAGTTGCCAACAAATTGATGATATTAATTTATAAATTTAGAATAAGAACAGTATTTGGAGTCTTTGATATAACATGGTATGAAGAGAATAATCGTGTGACATCTTCTTTCTTCTACCTGTATGTAACACAGAAAGGAATTTCCTTAATTATTTGCTACTGTATACACTGAGAAAAATGTTAGGTTTGTTTTTATTTTCGTTTTTGTTTTATTGGTTTGTCCTAGGTCTTGAACTCTAGGCCTGGGTACTGTCACTGAGGCTGTTTATGCTCAAGGCTCGTGCCCTTCCGCTTCAACCACAGTGCCACTTGCATCTGGCTTTTGCTGAGAAGTTTACTGGAGATAACAATGTAGGGAATCTTTTCTGCCTGGGTGGGCTTTGATCTGTAATCTTCCGATCTTAGCATCTAGAATTTATATGTTAGTTTAAAAAGTATAAATATAAGTCATATTTACAAGTGTTCTGATCTCAAGAATACCAGTGGGGGGAAAATGATGCAACCAAGTTTATTGTGGTGTTCTTTCCAGAACATGTATGGCATTCCATTTGCAGAGTTATATTTTTTCACAATAGAGATAAGCTATTCATGATGTGATTTAAGGGAAGATTGAGGTGCATCCTAAAAGTTGGAAACTGTTGGTCTAGGATGACTCTATATCATAAATATTGGTATTGATGGTCATAAAAATAATAGCTTACTGTGATAAACAATTGCTTAATCTTGAAGAATTAATTATTACAGATGCTTCATAATCTTATCCTCTATAAGAATGTGGCTATTTTTCTGTTGACTTCTCAATCTGTAAAACCCCATTGGAAACTGTATCTACTGCAGAATTACATAACATGCAAGCCGGTACTGTTTTGATTCTCTCAGGTATAGAATCTCCCGAATTTGTAAATGAGTAGTTACTAGTCATTGGAATGTTGAAGAACACATATATTCTGTCTTCTTAACAACTTATTTACTTTTAAATGTTATAGGTTTCCATAGAATTAAACTGTTTTCACTTTTAGTATGAGAAAATACTATGTTTATTCTTTTTCAAAATATTGGTAAGTATATTGTGAAAATATTGTCTAGTCAGATAGCATTCAAGTTGATGGTCCTCTGATTAAAAAGGGGTAAATAATTCAAATTAGACGATAAACAGTATTGGTTTTTAAGAAGTTACTACATAGAGAATAATAATTACTATACCAATACAGTGAAATTTTATTTCATGCAGCTTATTTTTTAAATTTAATTTTATTGTCAAAGTGATGTACAGTGCTGTTACAGTAATTTAAAGGTAGTGAATACATAACTTTTCAAACTTGTTACCCCCTCACTCATTTGCTCCACAGTTTTCCTTCACCCCAATACTCCTCACAAGTTGTGATGTGCATTTCCAACATATTGTCTTGTGAGTATTGCTATTGCATTGGTTTGCCTTCGTCCTTTGTCTCACCATTTTGTTGTTCCTCTTCCCTTTCCTAATTAAGGTAAATATATACACAATACACAGGCACCAAAATCAAATACATCAGGAAATAAAGCATAGGGGAAAAACCCAAAAGAAAATAGAAATCACATAGTACATTAAAAACAACAACCTCAAATAATACTCTCTGTTTCCATATCTTGGAGTTCATTTTGCTCAGAATCAGCTTATAAGGTTATATATATGCATAACAAAGCCACTGGAAAATAATAATTTCATGGACACTATATCATGAAAACAACATGTTAACTTTTTTTGATGGTAAAGGTGGAGTTAGTTTCATGGACACTATATCATGAAAACAACATGTTAACTTTTTTGATGGTAAAGGTGGAGTTAGGTGGTGAATTCGCGGTTCTAATAAATGAATTTCAAAAGTGTTTTAAAATTATGACAGGTAAATTTTAATTTGTTCAAACTTTTTAACAACTTAGCTTATTATGAAAATTTAAAATTGCTTGGGAAAATAGGCTTTCATGCAAAGTAATCCATGAAGTCTTACCTGAAAGGGAGCAATGTGGGTGAAGATGTCTCATTTTTACACTAAACAAAGAAACCTCAGACACCTTGCTATAAATCCTGTAGGTTCCCTTGAGAATTGTCCTTACCCAGGAAATCTACTCTTACTGTGTGAAACAAGGTTGTAGTGGAATTTAAATTAAAAGTTCTTTAAAAAAAAGACATCAAAATTTGTGAATTGACTTTAATTACCAAACAGTAATTCTCTGAAAAAGATAATTTGGGTCCAAATACTAAAGTGCCCTCAACAATGAAAGAAGATATTGAGTTTACACTTTTCTGTTTGTAATACTTTCTACAAGGTCTTTGCACGTGAAGCACTGAAACACAGAAAAAAATCTGATTGGATACTTGAAACCAATGATTTCACATTTCTTAGTAGCTCACACAATATAATATCCTTATAAACATGAGATAGTGAAGATTTCTCTTAAGCCAAAAAGTTTTGAGATCAGAAAAGAATTGAGCAAATTGAAAAGGCAAGAAAACGCGTTCTTAGAAGTCCAAGCTAAGCATATTGGCTTTAGCAGTGGAGGGAGGCCAAAGATTTTGATATACATTGCCATAATATTTTTGCTACCTAAAGTGATTTTACAAAGCCTATTTATCTCACTACAATTTAGAACTGATTGAATGAAGACGTGAACATAAATTCCACATCCAAATAAAAGAGTTTTAAAAGAGAAACCATGAAGATGTAGCAGTGGAGAAAGCCTTATAGTCCTTCACCTTCACTAGACTTGAAGCCAAGGATCTGTGATTAGTTGGAAATCACGCAAGAGCTAAGAGGAGGACAGAGAAATAGGACATAGGAGCATTGTCCTTTTGTAACAGACACTGCCATCCAAGGTATGGATGATTTAACTATGTTCTTTTCAATACATCTTGCGGAGCAAATGCAAGACAAAGAGAAAGATAATCTATTGAAATAGTTTTGGAAAGAATAACTTCACTGATCCTGATATGGTATCTAAGGAGAGTCTTAAGAGAGAAGATAAAAGTGGAGTATTCTTCTGTTTCCTCTAAGCATCTTGTTAGAAAAATATATCTTTGAGGTTAGAAGTGATTGTGACAAAAAGTGGTGGAGTACTTATTTTTGAGGTCACTTTAGACACAAGAAGAATTTCAAGGTAAAAGAAAAAAAGATAGCTATATATTTGTGATCACAGCTTCCTGGACTGGTATTTTGGAGACAAAGTTTTACATTAGAGATTGTCCTCATTAACATTGATGCTGGGTTTCCATGCCTACCAACTGAAACGGGGAAGTTTAATGGGCTCAGTTGGACAAGTAACCAGCATGGTAGAAAAAAATGGCAAATAATAGTAATCAAAACAGCTTGGTACTGGCACAAGAACAGACCTCAGGACCATTGGAATAGAATTGAAAACTCAGAAATGAACCTACAGTACTATAGCCATGTAATCTTCGATAAGGGAGCTAAAAAAATAGAATGGAAGAAAGACAGCCTCTTCAGTAAATGGTGCTGGCAAAATTGGTTAACTACATGTAGAAAACTAAAGCTAGATCCTTGTATATCACCCTGCACCAGAATCAACTCCAAATGGATCAAAGACCTCAGAGTCAAAGGAGACACTCTGAAAACATTATAGGATGGAATAGGAAAAACCCTAGCTCTCCTTGGCGCAGGCCAAAATTTTCTTAATAGAGACTTAGAAACACAACAAATCAAAGACAGATTGGACAAATGGGACTGCATGAAGTTGCAAGGCTTCTGCATGGCAAAGGACATAGCTAGCAAGATAAATAGAAAGCCCACGGATTGGGAGAAGATCTTCACTAGCCATTCAACAGACAAGGGTCTCATATCTAAAATATACTTGGAACTCAAAAAATTAAATCCCCCAACAACAAATCCTCAAGGAAACAACTGCCCAATAAATAAGTGGGCTAAAGACTTGAAGAGAAACTTCTCTGAAGAAGAAAGAAGGATGGCCAATAGACACATGAAGAAATGCTCAACCTCCCTAGCCATAAAAGAAATGCAAATCAAAACAACATTGAGATATCACCTCACACCAGTTAGAATGTCAAAAATTAAGAACTCTAAAAACAACAGATGCTGGAAGGGATGTGGACAGAAGGGAAACTCACTTCATTGTTGGGGGGAGTGTAAACTTGTTCAACAACTTTGGAAAGCAGTATGGAGGTTCCTCAAAAGACTACACATAGAGCTCCCCTATGACCCAGCAATCCCACTTTTGGGCATTTACCCAAATGTTTACAAACAAGATCACACTAAAGCTACCAGCACAACTATGTTTATTGCAGCATTATCTACCATAGCTAAGATATGGAACCAACCCAGATGCTCCTCAGTAGATTAATGGATCAAGAAAATGTGGTATATATACACAATGGAATTCTATGCCTCCATCAGAAAAAATGACCTTGCCCCAATTGTTAGGAAATGGAAAGGCTTGGAAAAAATTACATTAATTGAAGTAAGCCAAGCCCAAAGAAACATAGGTCCCATGGTTTCCCTTATTTGCAATATCTAGTGCATGTATGAGTCAAGCAGAAAAGGTCAGATAATGTGATGTTAGGAAAATAAACCCTTAGATATGTTTAAATGTTTTTTTTTCTTTCATTCATTTTTTTAACTCATTTATAAGATTATCTCTTTGTTGCTTTGTATGTCCCTCCCTCACAGTATAACCCCTGCTTTCACTATATTTGATGTCGGTATAATTTCTGGAGGAGAAGGGGAAAAATAAGTTGTTTAAGGATACAGGTGGACCCGTTGCAACAATGAAAAGTACAAGTTGTCATGTCGAAAACGAACTCTACAGCTCCTGTGGGGGGCAAGGATGGGGTGGGGGGATGGGGGGAGGCTGGGAAGGGACGTGAAGGGTAAACAAAGGAGGAGGCTGCAATGCTTGATAAGAAATTTACTCATTATCTTGCCCATGTAATTGTAACCCCTCTGTACAGTATGTTCACAATAACAAATTTTAAAAAAGAAAAAAATGGTAAATAATATTTAGTAAATTACTTTGAACAAAGAAGGAAAAATATAATTCAAAATCACTTGACTTAAAATTATGAATAAAAGTAGTCAAGAGAAATGAGAGAAAACACAAAGGACTGTTTTTTTTCCAGTGGAGTAATGGGTTCTTGATCTTGTTTCTTCCATTCTATCTTCACAAGCTATCAAGGGTGGCTGAGGACTGGAGTATCCAGTTCAGACCAAGAGAATTCCCAGAAGAAAATATTTGCAACAGATGTAGGTGATTTATAACCTTAGACAATCTATTTAAATCTATTAAAAATTCTCCTCTACCCCAAACTGCCCACTTAAAACAACTTTGTATGCTTTTCCCAAGATTGTCCTTCATTAACTATTTAAAATTTTGAGAGGTCATAATCATACTCTATAGAGATCGCTGTTTCGTTGTGCTTTTTGTGTGTTTTTGTTTTTTAGTTGTGTTTTTTCACTGAATTTAAAAAGGTTGTGCAAGTGTGTTACAATTAAATATGTCGATTTAATTGTCCAATGTTCCGGGATCAGAGTCACTCCTTCTATCATTCTCAACCAACCCCTCGACAAGATTAATTTCCGATTTACCACGTCCTTTCTCACATGTGTACATTGAGTATTATAGCTGTGCTTGCTCCTTGTTCCATTTTCATTCATTTTATGTCTTTACTATTATTTCTCTCTGGTTTCAACTTCCTGATAGTCATTCTGTTAAACTGTCTGCTACTACTTTGAAAGTTTTATATACATTCCATGTAGTTTATATCCTGCATATACTTGAACTGATGTCAGCTTATATTTCCATAATTCATTCATCTGAATTAACATTTTGCAAGATTGCAGACATGAAGCACCTAGACATGATTTTATTCACCTCCATTTGGAAGATTAATCTGTAGTCAACAAGAAAGTTTAAAAAAGGCTTAGAATGGATTCCTAACTACCAGTTTTATAAATGTCTTTGTACAATGGTTTGTGATTATTTTATTTTACATGGGATAATATTTTCTACTACCTATAAGTTTTGGAAAAAGAAGAAAACTAAAATTTACTACTGTAGAGGAATATGATAGAGAAAGAAGACAGGTTTTATGTTTGTCAAATATCTGATGAGTACCCATATTCAAGAATTAAAGTCATATTTCTTAGTATGTTAGAACGATAGGAAAAAAATAAAACACCATATGATAAGGCAACTATTCATGACTTTTTAAAATGTACTTATTATGTGATGAAATTTACTTTATTAGCTAATGTTTTGGTTTGAAATATGGGAGGCTGATCTATTTAACAAATTTTCGAAGGCACCTACTGAAAAACACAAATGGTGGGGGGAACTATTTCTACACTTTAATGAATTGTTGAACCTGTTTGGCATCAGTGCTGGGTAAATAAATCAAGTCTATTGTAAGTTGCTCCCTACACTTGAAAATCTAGTAACGTCATTAAATATCATCTACGTGTAAAGTGTTATTTTTTCAAATGTGATTTTAAAAAGTTTATTTGAAAAGGAATATACTTTCAGGAGATTAAATGTAGGTTATCATTTGTTTGAGAATGACAACATTTTTATACTACAGAACCAAGTTTTATTGAAGTACCAGTGTTTTGAAGTACTAAGGATCTTCACAATTAATGTTTTTTCTGAATTATATTTGACCTCTATGTCAAGGATTCCTAGCATTGGTAGACCAATTATGGATCTATCATTCTAGGAACTATGTTTTGGCCTGCTGATGCTGGACTGAATCATTCATTAATCATTAGGAGAGGGGTATTACAAATAACAAATCTTGTGACATTTTTGGTCATGTTCACTCATATGGGATGGTCATCTGAAAATTGAAAGTTTGCATTACTGTACTTTAACATTTTGGATCTCATTCTGTATTTTAAGTTGCCTGGAATTTCACAATTGCTTACTGCTAATTCCTGCATTACAAGGAATTGGGGCCCTGAAATATAAGAAATGAGAAATTGAGATGGGTCTTCAATTACTTTCTGTTGGCATGTTGCATGGGCCTAGGTGAGAACTCTTGCCTAAGTTTTCTGATGATGCAGATAAATGGGACCTGGGATCCTAGGACCCGTGGATCCTGTAGAAGAATAATAACTTTTAGACATCATATCAGCACAATTTGTGTATAATCAGTAGGAATGCTACAGAAATATGGGGAAAAATAGTTTGGGACCAGCATGTTTCCAAAATGAGAGTTGACTTTAGAGAAACATGATGAGTTGTATGTAAATAGGTGCTTAGCTGATTTTGTTAATTTGTAAACTAATACAGGGAAATAGATTACAGCAAGGTAAAGAAAAAAGAATTTCGCATTGAAGTACTCATTTCTGTGTATGTGTGTGTGTGTGAGAGAGAGAATGTGTGTGTACACATGCACGCATATAAACGCACTCGCATGTGCAAATGCTCATTCATTCATTCATCATTCCTGAGGCTTGATAGTGCCTGGACACTCTCCCTAAGCTTCTGTGACCAAGGATAGTGGTTTACCACTTGAGCCATTGTTTCACTTCTGTTTTTTTGGAGATAATCGCATGTATTTTCATGATTGGACTGGCTTGGAACAGTGGTCTTCAGATCTCAGACTCCTGAACAGCTAGCTAAGCTTCTTCAGCTTCTAAGTAGCTAGTTAAAATTGGGCCTGTCCACTATGCTTCACTGCTCTTTTATTCTTATCCTGAAGTGTTCACATGGCTAAGTCATATATATGTCTAGTTGCTTTAAAAAATACTCTTACTGCTTGGCACCAGGGGCTACCATCTGAACTCTTAACTATTGGGGAGGCTTGAGAACAGAACTCAGGCCAAAAGTTTAGTGGACTTCCTACTCAATCTATAGCTGGGTGCATTTGATTATTTCCACCATCCTGCACTATCTACAGGTTAAGATTGGAAGGACTGCAGAATCCGGGCCAGCCAAGGTAGGAATTTAGACAAGTTGGTGTGCAACTGTTATGCCATTGATAATCGGAAGGCTAAAAAGACAGATCAGGTGCATGTTCTTGTGGAAAGGGAACCCCTATCCTAAAATTAACCACTGATATGACACCAGTCTAACAAAAACAATACACCAAGTTGAACACAATTTCCCACAACAAAAATAAGTATATACATTAACATCCAAAACTTAGTACTATCTGCTCTTCGTTCTAATATCACCTTCATCTGATTATTACATGTGACAGAATAGTTTCTTCATTAAACATATTATATATTTTAAAAGACTTAGAAAATTCTTTCTCACTTATTAAGTGCAAACGAATGGCAAATTGCCTCATTTCTTACCTATTTGACTACCACTATAAATTCATCTTATGATTATTATTAATAGTAATATATTCTGATTTATTACTTTACTTTGTACCAGTTTTTAAACTTTTGGCTTCTCTGCTGAAGTTGAAGTATTTAAATAGTGTCATCGTATTATATTACTTGGGTACATAGGGCAATTTTCTAAAAAGTTTTTAACCAATGGCTTCTAGTAATTCTGTTTTTTTTGTATTTTTTGGGGGGGGGGGGGTCCAGTCGTGGAACCTGAACTCCGGGCCTGGGCGCTGTTCCTCAAGGGTAGTTCAAGGCTAACACTCGACCACTTGAGCCACAGAGCCACTTCTGGCTTTTTTTTTCTGTTTATGTGATGCTGAGGAAGTGAACCCAGCGCCTCAAGCATGCAAAGCAAGAGCTCTGCCACTGAGCCACCTTCCTAACTCTCTACGAATTCTTTATTGGTATATTATTTAGTTTATTTTTAATTTCAATTTAATTTTATTGTAAAGGTAATGTACAGAAGGGATAGTTACATAAGTAAGGAAATGAGTACATTTATTATGGAAGGAACATTGTTATCTCTTCCATTGATTTTTTGCACACTCAAAAAAAACTGATATTTTTCCTGTCGCTATTGACCAATGTGTAACTTTCTTACTTTGTTCATGCATTTCTTATTATAAAATTGATATACATATATTTTTGCTTTCAAAATAGTTAACATGTGAATATTTAAAAATTATTTTCTTAAATTTTATGATTGGTGAATTTAAATAAATTTATTTTATTATAGTTCTAAACATATTTGTCCAGGTAACAAATACTGTATTTTCAAGAAGCACATACTTTATTAAAAAAGGCTTCATTACATGTTCTGTTTTTGGAAATATTTGTACTTGAATTTTAAAAAAAAAAATGTTTGAGCTGGGCATAGTGTTTGTAGTTTCCATTTTCTAACTATGGTGGGAAGTGTAAATAGGGTTTGTGATTCAGGAGAGACTGAAAAAATATGAGACCTTATCATAAAATTACCAGAGTGAAATGATTAGAGATATAGCCATCCCTAGCAAGATATAGAGCACATGGTTATCATATTCTAAATCTTGAGTTAAAACACCAGTAAGATCAATCTTTTGTCAAAAAAAAAGGACACATAATTCAAAATGTTCATTATTTAAAACTTGTTTGCAAAGTTCTCATGTCTTTTATTTTTTAATTTTCAATTTAATTAATCTATATGAATCCAAGTATCTTGAGACTATTTTATTTCTACTAAACGTTTGAATAGTATGAGCAATATTATGATTTCATATATTAAAATACTTGTACTATTTGTGATAATTTCCTCTGTTTAATATGATAATAACAAATGTGTGTATGTGGTGTGTCTGTGTGTATATTTATGTGGGTTTTGTGTGTGTGTGTATTTGTGTGTACTTTGTAATGCTTGGGTGATCACACAATTGCTCACATATGTTAGGCTAATGATTTACCACTGAGCTATACTATCTAGTTATAATAAAAATTGTATTTTAAATTATGACTTTTAAGTTTTCATTTCTAGTATGTTTTTTCAAAATTATATATGATAAAATGTAATCCATCTTCTATCCACGTTAGCAATTGTTATTGTTATTCTTTCTCTTATTTCTTTGGAAATTAATTATATTCCTATTACTTCTTTAAATTGTAACAGCTCTATACAATGCTTTTTTTTTTTTAATTTTATTTTTCCCATGTTATCTGACTTTCAGTCCAATCTATCAGGTGGATTACAAAGAAACTAGATTCAGGACACTTTATTTTTCTCCTTCTCTTCTCTGAAGACTTTCTGTTTTTTTGAAACAATACCAAAGACCTACAGCTCCTATGTGGTCCACCATTCTTCCCCCTCCCATTCTCTTCGGCAGTACAGCTCAAGTCGTTATTATTCAGCTTTATTATGCTGTACTGTTATCTAAATCTTAACTCATTCCTAAGTTAATTTTAGTTGCATTGAACAGTCTCTAAATACATTTTCTATATATAAAATCAGGGGTTTGTATTTTCACAAGGGGCGAAATATGAGAGAATATCAAATATTTAGATATCTCTGTAGAATATTGGTCCACCTGCTCAATAATCTCCTATGTAAATTCAAGGAATACAGGTCAGTCAGGGCAATCTTGTAAAATGGTTTAGCTTGAGCCTTCATACTAGCTTTGAATAGTATTACCATGTTTAGTAGTGAAGACAACATAGTTCTACTATAAGAACAGAAACATAGAAGAAGATAACAGATTTGTCAAAAATAAATTCTTAGTTATATGGTCCACAGATTTTGAAAAGGATGCTCTGACTTTATGAAATAAAAACAGAATCTTAAATGGTTGTAATGGAACTATTGCCTCTCTAGATTTAAAGAATGATCTTAGACTACTACCTCAATCCTTTGTTTGTTTGTTTGTATGTCAGTCATGGAGTTTGAACTCTGGGCTTAGGCACTGTCCATGTGCTCTTTGGCTCAAGGTGAACACTCTACCGCTTGAGCAACAGCAAAACTTCCGGTTTTCTACTGGTTTATTGGAGATATGAGTGTTATGGACTTTCCTGTCTTGGCTGGCTTTAAACCACGATCCTTAGATCTCAGCCTCCTGTGTAGCTAGGATTACAGGCGTGAGCCACCAGCACCTGGCCTACCTCAAACCTTATAAAGAATGATTATCAAACTAAATCTGAGGTGTAAAACCCTATAAAACATAAATGTAAAAATTCACGACATTAATTAGTAAAGGTTTCTAAAAATTTGACATGGAAATTATTAGTAGCTAAAGAAAAGCAAGAACTGAATTATATCAAGTGATAACCTTTCATAATTCAAGGGACACTATAACAGAAATAAAAACATATCCAACAAAGGGCACATATTTGTTAATGCTACAATGTTAATGCTACAATGATTCTGAACCTTAAGTATTTTTATATCTTCTACTATATAAATTTTTTCCTGAATAGGATATTTCTTTAAATAACATATGTAAATTAATAGTCAATAGGAGGAGCATATGAAATAAGCTCCTCTTTAGTGTCTAAGAAATGATAAAAAGAAAACTCACTAGTATGACCATGATATAAAAAGAGGACGCAAAATATAGTAATACACTTGTGGAGAAATTCATATACTTCTTGTAGTGATCGATTTGTATAATACTGCAATCATTTTAGCAAACAATTTTCAAGTCTTCAAAAGGTGAAAGAGAATTGTATAGGATGCCGGCATTACACTTCCATTACTGTATTAATCAGAAGTTAAAAACTTTTTTGGAGAGAGAATGTAGTTAATTGACAGTGAACTTGAATATTATGTGTGAGTCCCGGGAAACGATCCCCAAAAACAAATTTTGAAAAGACACACTATACAGGATGTATGTTGGGCAAATTCCTGTAAATGAATTTTATATCTATTTTAATGTCTCTTCTGAAATTTACAGCATTTCTCTTTGAAGAAATGCAAGTTTGTGAAAATTAGGCTTTGAAAACCATGAAGGTACAATTCACTTCCAAAGCACTAAAATATATACAATAAAAGGAGATAATATATTGTAAGTGAATTGCATGTCAGAAAAAAAAAACTATTGTTAAAACTTCTTCACCCAAAATGCAGAATAGCTAAAAAGATATTTTTGGTGTTGGATAAAACTCTTTGTAAACTACTGCATTTAAAACAAAGATGTGATTTCTGTTTATTTTGAGGGTATTTTGTCCGTTTGAGTTTATACAGAGATATCTCAAGGCAAAACTACATGTGAAAACTGGAATACCTAGGAATTATGCATCATTTCTAAGTAATTTTTTATTATTTTTATTTTTTTATTGTGAAAATACTGTACAGAGGGGTTACAATTACATGGGCAAGAAAATGAGTACATTTCATATCAAGCATTGTAGCCTATTCCTTTGTTTCTCCTTCCCATCCCTTCCCATCCTCCTCCACCGTCCCACCCAATCCTCCTCGCTAACCCCCCCAACCAAAGTTGTAAAGTTCATTTTTTGACGTAACGACTTGTACATCTCATTGTTGCAATGAGTCCACCTGTATCCCTATTTTTTCCCATGGTTTCCCTTATTTGCAATATCAAGTATATGTCTGAGTCAAGCAGAAAAGGTCAGATAATGGGATGGTCGGGAAATGAAGCCTAAGATATGTATTCAAATGTTTTTTTTTTTTTCATGCGATTGTTTCTAACACATTTATAAGATTATTTCTTTGTTTCTTTGTATTTCCCTCCCCCTCAGAATAACCCCTGCTTTCACTGTATTTGATGTCGGTATAATTTTTGGAGGGGAAGGGGAAATACTTCTAATAATTGAGAAACTTTTCTGGAAGAAACTTTTAGCAAATGACAGAAGACACAAATCTATGCATCTGCATTTTATGATAGTTATATGTTACTTGCTCAATCCAATTGCTTATCTTTACTTTGCTAGGAAAAACGTATTCTCAAGATAAGAGCTAAAAGCAGTGAAAAGAACAAAATACACAATCATCTTGATTCATTTGTGAAAGTAACAAATGAAATAAAACAATTCCACTTAAGGGACTCCAATATTAGTGTATGTGAATATGTTCCTGAATGCCAATATCCATTATATTTTTGGAATTTTAAAGTCTACTAACATATGAAAACTAGAACAAGAAAACAAATATAGACTTAGAGTGAACCAGCCTTGAAATCATTTTCTTAATTGTTTTGAAATTACAAAAGAATTGATACTCCTTTGCTTTGGAAATCATTTAAAAATATTTATCACTTATGATAATTCAAATACCAACCAAGAGTAATTTTATATAATCATTATAAATATTATTTTATTTCTATTGTAAAATAGAATAAAAAAACCAGTCCCAATATATGACCTACCTGTCATTATTCTTAACTTCTAATCATTACCTAAATTTCTTAAACAATCTAAATATTCATGTCTTTAACATAGACGTAAATGTTCTATACTTTTTTACTTAATATTTTCCAGGGGTATGTATTCATGTTTCTAAGAAATGTTCACAGCAGTTAAATTAATGTGTCAAATTAATGTGTCAAATTAATGTAATACAATTTGTTGTTGTGGGTGTTTTTTGCAAGGCCTGGGCATTGTCCCAAGCCTTTTTATGCTCAAAGACAGCACTCTACAACTTGAGGAAAAGAAATAATTTCTGTTTTTATGGTTAATTGGAGATAAGAATCTAAGAAGTACTTTTCTGTCTGGGCTAGTTTCAAAAACAATTCTAAGATCTCAGCACCCAGAATAGTTCGTATTATAAGGGTGAGTTACCAGCACTTGGTTTCACGAAGTTTTGTTTTTTTAATTTTAAATATGTTTTAAGATGTTTGTTTCACTATGATGTATATCATTCTGCAAATAAATTTAGATATATGTATATATTTCTGAGGACAAATAATGTCTAAAAATGTACTATTCTACTCATAATATTTATATATATATATACATAAATATATATATATATATATATATGACAGACTCCCTCTAAAACTTTTATGTTACTATTTTTGACCTTTTTCATTTCAAAGATATACAGTCTATTTTGCTAAAAGTTTCCTAGAATAAAATAACTATATTTCAATAGAAAGTAGAGTTTATTACTTTCAAGGGAATTTTAGATATACACATGATATTGTTGGAATATTTACATATATTACTTTAAAAGGTTCTGCCCAAACTCTTTAATATTTGTTTGTTGTTAAGGAGATAGAGGAAGTTAATTCATACTCATTAGGAATTTGCAATGCTTCAAAAAATCTATTCTATATTTTGTTATAAGCACATAGTCAAGCTACCTGATATGGTTTAGTTTTTTTGTTTATTTGTTCTGAATTTCAATATGGATGCATGCACAGCGGTAACATTAAAATTATTAATCAAAAGACAAATAATAGTAAAATCATAGACAGATATCCGACATTCAATAATTAGCACTTATGATGCTAATAATAATTTGGGTGGAGAGGATGATGACCACAGTGTAGCCTGATAATGACGATGTTGTGATTGAAAAGGAAAAATAAAAACTTTAGATAACTTTGAAGCTAAATTTCCAACATTGAAAACATAGTTATAAACATCGTTGGATTACATAAAAAAAAAATAACAAGGGGAAGGCTGGGAAGGTGGCTCAGTGGCAGAGTGCTGGCCTTGCCTACATGAGGCTCTGGGTTTCATTCCTCAGCACCAAATAAGCAGAAAAAGAGGGAAGTGGCACCGTGGCTCAAGTGGTAGATTGCATTGAGCTGAAGAGCTGAGGGACAGTGCCAGGCCAAGAGTCCAGTCCCCATGACGAACCAAAAAAAAAAAAAAAAAACAGAATAAAAACAGGAGTGTTTCAATATCAAGAAATACAATCACATAAACAGGTAGTCTTTCTAATGTATACTCACTGTAATTGGTGTTATTATTTTCTTATAAATAAAATCATTTATTTCCATATTTTGATGGACTAAGATGTAGGTTTCAACTTAGTGTGATTAGTTCAAATAACATTCTCATATAGATACTATTCAATAACTAATGTTTTACAATGATATATTAAGAGTATGTTCTTCATTACAGCTGTAAATACATGACACAATTTACATAATAACACTTACATATATCCAGTTACCATAAAATGACACAAGCTGTAGGGCCAGGAGTTAAAATTTATTTTTATTTCTGCATGAAACTATTTCTGACTTTATACCAACAAACTGAATTTGACACTTTCCTTATTTGTAAGCTAAGGTAGAAAATGTAAGGACTGTTTGCTTTCTTTTTCCTTGCTCTAGAAATCAACAAATATATTCTTCAATATTTCTGGTAGATTACATCCATTTACAGATGAGCAATGCAAGACCAAAAGTCAATGTTGAGAGTAAATAATGGTACTAGAATTTTTGTCTGAGTTCTTCACCCTGTGTGATTACAAGGAGAGTCATTGGTTGATGGAGAGGACCAATATGAAAAGACCATGGGGAAAAATGCATAATTTGTAAACAGTTGTTTTAGGACTGAATGACTGGTGATGAGTATTTGCAATAGGTTGGTTTCAGGGGCACAAAAAGGAGTACATAGATATTACATTAGTGACAGAAACTGAGAAAATCTTGATCATTCATCTTATCTAATGGATGGAGGTAGGGTAAAAGGAAATCTAAAATGTTTCCACATCTCGGTCTCCTAACTCTGTTAGTTACATTCTTGGTGATAAGGACTTCAGGTGGAAAAGATGGATTTAGAAGGAAAAAACTGTCTGCTAGTTCTAAGGTTTATGTTAAACAGATGCAAAGATAGTTCTGTTTGAACATCATCAAAATATCCACGAACATGAATATAAAAAATAATAATAATAATCAGGGAAATTATTAAAGGGAAGAGGAAAAGGAAAGTTCTGACGAAAGTGTGAATAATGTCAGTACGAGTGTGGATAAGATTGGAGGAAAGAGATAAATAAGGTAACAAAAAATTAATAAACACAGATTTACAGAAGAAAAGGAACGAAAGAATTTTCAGGAAGATATTGAAGGAAATCTATTTGGATTTGAAAAGTAAGAGGACATAGACAAGTTCAATAAGAACAGTGTTTTGGTGAAAGTCATATTGATAAAATGTTGAGATATGAATGTGAAGACATAAAATTCTGGATCCATTAATTCAACAGATCCTATTGATTTTAAATGTTGGGAACAAATGCTTTAACACTGACCTTAAAAATATTATACAGATATAACTGTCATGAACTTTTCTTAGAGGTATTCTGTGAACAATTTTGAAAACTTTATTTAGCCAGGAGATTATAGATTGAACTACAGCACAGACAAGCCTAATTTGTCCTACAGTTCCAATTAGTGACCCATCTATCCATATCAGTTTGGGATTTTATTGAAATATATTTATCAGCCTACTCATTATAAATGTAGGACAAGTAACACCAAGTATTAGATTAAACATACACTTTTACTGATGTGACTGAAGACTCCTTGAATTGATTCTTCTTTAGAACAGAAAATGCCTCAATAGACTTTAACAAATCATAACCGCCAAATACTCTATTGAAATCTAATTCTTCTTAGGTATATCTCCATGCTGAAATAACCCTGTCAATCAACCTGACACAAATTGTTATATGTAGAAAAATATTCTTATAAACTTCAAGCTTTTATTGAATGGAAAAATTCAGACATTACACTCACCACTAGGATTAAATGCCTAAAAAGATAAGACATTTTGCGTTAATGCCTTTCTTTCATTTTCACATACACATTGTCAAGTTGTGAAGTTTTCAGATGTAACAATAATACAATCGTGACTTGTATTAACACAACATCTAGAATCTAATGTTAATTTGGATACTTACTAATTAGCTCCAAATTTTGTGTATATTTATATTTCTCCTGTGTAAACTAATGAGCTCCAAGAAAATGTCCCTAAGGAGCCTTTCAATTCTAATATCACAGTTCTCTCAAAATGCTTTAAATTCTACATGCTCTAATGTGGGCATAGGGTTATATTGTGGAACTTTTCTCCTCAGAGAGTGAGTATTACCCTATTGCTTAACATGGACAAAGTACTTTCATGCATAGACTGAGCGTGTGCAAACAAGAAGTGGTAGTTGAACAATGTTCTTAGCAGTTTGTACAGATGAAATGGAAATAGAGCAACTATGAACTCAAAAGGAATGTGCAAAGAAGACAAAGACACAAAGGAGAATGTGTCAAGAAAAGCTGAAGTATAATTTCAAATAATGTGCTCAGGTGTGAGGGTGTGTTCAAAGTACAGTTTCAGAAAATGTAGTTGGATATCTTGGGAGAAAACTGTTTTAAACTATTTTGGGATAATTGTACAAGTATAAGCCCCTAACTCTGACTCTAATCAGCCACAACATCATCAACTTAGGGACTATTTTCCAAGTGCAAAGTAAGAAAAAGAGGGCTGATCACAGTTAGTGTTCAAGTTGAAGCAATGGCAATCACAAAAATTTTCTTTTAAGTTTTCATTTATTTTGGAGCATTTAAGTAGGGAAAAGCCAAGTAAATACTTTGCATGTACCTAAATTAAGTGGGACGTATTATATTGTCTCTCTTTAATTTGGAAGTTATAGATTATGTCTTTTCCTACTCTAACTTGGGACAATGATCTGCTGTCAGTTATTTTCTTCTCTTACCTTTCTTTTCCCCTTCCACTTACATAATTATTATTTAAAGAGATATAATTGGGCTTGCATTTCTAAATTCTTCAAAATTATCTGAACTACTTCATACTTTTAGCAGCCTCCTATATCTTTCTCAAGGGAAATATTTTGTCACTATCATTTTAATCCTATATGATATCTTCCTGCCTAATTTAGTGCAAGATATACATTAGACTCATCCAGGTATCTCAACACTTGTAGCAACATAAAATACTATCTTACTTGGAAATCATATTAGTATGTCTGGTGAGTTGGCATCTCTCATTTTTGAATGGCCTTAAGAGATACTTACATACAATCATGTTTTAAAATAAAATACCACTCAGTAGATGAACGAATTAACAAAATGTGGTTTATATATGTACAGAGGAATTCTATGCTTCCAATTCATAAGGAAATGGAAAGACTTGGAAAAATCCTACTAAGAAAAATAGGCAAGAAAAAAGAAACAGATTCCATGGTTTCCCCCATTTGTAATAACTAGGAAATATCTAGGATAGTCCTAGCAGATGAGCAAAATGGCTCAATAGCTATCTATAAATGACCACATAAAATGATGTTGAGCAAAATAAACTCCTAGCTATGGAAAGAGAGGTTTTTTGTGGTTGTTGTTTTTAATGTACTATGTGATTTCTTTTTTCTTTTGTGTTTTCCTCTATGGTTTGTCCACTTTTGTATTTAATTTCAGTATCCTGTGTATTGTATATACATTTATCTTCATTTGGCAAGGGAAGCAGAACAATAAAATGGCAAGACAAAGGACAAAAGGCAAACCAATGCAATAGCAATATTCACAAGACAATATGTTAGAAATTTACATTAAAACTTGTGAGGAATATTGGGGTGAAGGAAAAGTGTGAGAAAAATGAAGGAGGGGGTAAAAATTTTGACGTTATGTATCCACTACCTAACAATTACTGCAACCCCTTCTATATATCAGCTTGACAATAAAATTAAGTTAAAATGAGCTGCATATAATATAATTTCACTGTACTGGTACAGTAAATATTATTCTATGTGTATTACCTTTTAAAAAAAATGAACATTTTGCGTGCTAATTTGAATGACCTCTTTCTTTATCAGAGGGACATCAACTGGAATGTTATCAAACTATACACTATTTTCAGAATGTAGTTGCCATTATTTTGAAAAAAATATTATTTTAGTATTGTCTTATACTAAAACAGCAAACAGTTCAATTCTATGGAAACTCCTAACTTTGAAAACTGACTAATTGTTAAGAGAACAGAATATATCTGTTCCTCAACATTCTATGACTACTAACCACTCATATTCAAATTCGGAACATGCCATACCAGAGACATTCAAAACAGTACCTGTTTGCATTTTAATTAATTCAGCAATTGATGCAGTTTCCAATGAGGTGCTACATATTTAAAAGTGAACAGAAAAAAAAGACACGTTCTGGTTGAGGTTAAAACTATGAAATCTATAATAATTAATTCCTTAAGAGTAAACATTATTTTATCAGAGTAAGCTATTATTTCTATGACAATCAATCCCAAGGTTTTTTGCCGTAAAGTCATCCTAGCCCAACAATTTCCAACTGGTAAGGTGCACGTTAAAATTCCCTAAATTCACATCATGACAACTTTATGACTATTGTCAAAAAATATTACATTTCTGCTAATGTGATGCCATTCTTATTGTGGAAAGAATACTACACTAAACTTTGCTACATCATTTTCCCCGCAGTGGTGTTCTTGAGATCAGAGCACTTACAAATATTATTTATTTTTATTATATATATTTTATTATATATTTTATCTATCATAGATAATCAGGAGATCTGTATATCTTCATATTAAGATTTGAAGAATATGGTTGAAAGCGCACCCAGACAGGAAGGTTCCTTATATTCTTATCTCCAATAAACTCATAATGAAAAGCCAGACCCAAGTGGCACTGAGGTTCAAGTGGTAGTGCAGTAGCTTTGAGCAAAAACAGGATCAGGGACAGTGCCCAAGCCCTGAGGTTAAGCCTAGGACAAACCAAACAACAAAAACAAAATAAAAACAAACCTCAAATGTAGCGTTTTTTCTCATTGTATACAGAGGTACATAATTAAGGAAATTTCTTCCTGTGTTATGTATAGGTAGAAAAAAAAAGATGTCACACAATTACTCTCTTCATACCACGTTACACCAAAGTCTCAAAAGATGGCTCCTTTTCTATATTTATAAATTAATATCATCAATTTGTTGACAATTTGTCTAGATTATTCACATTATCATCTTACACATGAACTGGTGGAATTATCTATTAACTAAGTTTTTATTATACCTCACTTGAAAGAATATTCTAGTCAATTAGAATACCAGATTCATTAGGGAATTTGTAAATTAAATCTTTTACTTGAAAAGAATTTTGTAGTATCCTATAGAATAAATTATAAACAAAAAATATGTATTTTAAATCTAAATTCTAATTTAGCCAGGTCTACAAAGTCCTACATTAAATGAACTTTCCCATTTCATCAGGCTTAAACTTTTGTAATCCTTCATTATTTCTTGGGACTCTAACAGAATGATACTTACTTTTTCAAATTTTTGGTTGGGAACCATGAGCTCTTTTGCATCTAGAAATGTTCTATAATTAAGACAACATTTAAAACACAACTGAGGATTATATATGAGTTGCATTTCTATAGGAAACTTGACTTCTCAAAACATAATAATAAAATTAGCCCAAATTTCCACCTGTGTATTACTTTCTGGTTTATTTTATATTCCTTTCTTGTTTGGTTTTATTGAGACAATATTTTATTGTTCTAGTTGGTCAAAGTTTCTGATCAGCTCATGTAACTTGGGAGTGGAGTCCATGAGGTCCATTAAATAAAACATCATGTCATTTTCATTTTTTTCGATTTTTAAATTTATTATTTTTTATTGTGAAAAAATTGTACAGAGCGATTAAAATTACCTGGGCTAGAAAATATGTACATTTCTTCTGAAGCATTGTAGCTTCCTAATTTGTTTCCCCTTCCCATCCCTTCCCATCCTCCCCCCTTGCCCCCACAACCAAAGGTGTAAAGTTCGTTTTCGATATAACGACTTGTACATCTCATTGTTGCAAGGGGTCCACCTGTATCCCTATTTAAACTATTTGTTTTTTCCTTTCCCCTCCACAAATTATACCAACATCAAATACAGTGAAAGCATGGGTTATACCGTGGGGCAAGAAATACAAAGCAACAAAGAAATAAATTTATAAATGTGTTAGAAATAATCCCACAAAAGAAAAAAAACATTTGAATACATATTTTAGGGTTCATTTCCCTAACATCAACTCATCTGACCAATTCTGCTTGACTCAGACTTATACTAGTTACTGTAAATAAGGGAGACCATGGGACCTATGTTTCTTTGGACCTGGCATACTTCACTTATAATTCTTTGTAAGTCTTTCTATTTCCTAACAAATGGGGCAATGTCATTCTTTCTGAGGGAGGCATAGAATTCCATTGTGTATATATACCCCATTTTCTTGATCCATTCATTTACTGAGGGTCATCTGGGTTGGATCCATATCTTACCTATGGTAAATAATGATGCAATAAACATAGTCCTGCTGGAAGCTTTAGTGTGGTCTTGTTTGTGAACTTTTGGGTCAATGCCCAAAAGTGGGATTGCTGGGTCATAGGGGAGGTCTATGTGGAGTCTTTTGAGGAACCTCCATATTGCTTTCCAAAGTGGTTGAACAAGTTTCCACTGCCACCAACAGAGCAGTAAGGTTCTCTTCTGTCCGCATCTCCTTCAGCATCTGTTTTTATTAGAGATCTTGATTATAGCCATTATAACTGGGGTGAGGTGTTATTTCAATGCTGTTTGGATTTGCATTTCTTTCATGGCTAGAGAGTTTGAGCATTTATTTATGTGTTTATTGGCCATCCTTCTGTCTTCTTCAGAGAAATTTCTCTTTAAGTCTTTAGCACACTAATTTATTGGACAGTTGATTCTTTGAAGATTTGTGGTTGGGGGATTTAATTTTTTAATTTCTAAGTATATTTTAGATATGAGACCCTTGTCCATTGTATGGCTAGTGAAGATCTCCCAATCCGTGGGCTTTCTATTGATCTTGTTAGCTATGTCCTTTGCCAGGCAGAAGCTCTGCAATTGCATGCAATCCCATTTTTCCAACCTTTTTTTAAATTTTTTTGTGCTTCTGGGACTCTATTAAGAAAATTCTGGCCTGCCCCAAGGAGACCTAGGGTTTCTCCTATTCCATCCTGTAATATTTTCAGAGTGTCTGCTTTGACTCCGAGGTCTTTAATCCATTTGGAATTGATTCTGGTGCAGGGTGATAATGATCTAGCTTTAGTTTTCTACAAGTAGTTAACGAATATTGCTAGCATCATTTACTGAAGAGGCTGTCTTTTTTCCATTCTATTTTTTTAACTCCCTCATCGAAAATTAGATGGCTATGGGACTGTAGGTTCATTTCTGGGTTTTCAATTCTATTCTATTGGTCATCTTGTATGTTTCACTTCATCTTTCTCTATTTGGATTCCCTTTAAGTTTGCGTCTTGTCTTATTGCCCCAGCTAGCATTCTAATACTAAGTTGGAGAGGAGTGGAGAGAGCAGACATCCTTATCTCTTTCCTGAATAATAAGAAATGGCTTTATCTTTTCACCATTAAGTATAATGCTGGCTGTAGGTTCGTCAACTCTTAGCAGAAAGAACAAAACTGGAGCAATATCACTTCCAAATTTCAAACTATACTAAAAAGCCATAGTAATAAAAACAGCTTGCTATTGGCACAAGAACATGCCTGAGGACCAATGATATAGTACTGAGGACTCAGAAATAAACCCACTGACCTATAGCCACCTAATCTTTGACAAGGGAGCTAAAAGAATAGAAAGGAAGAAAGACAGACTTTTCATTATATGGTGCCGGTAAAATTGGTTAAACACCTGTAGAAAACTAAGGCTAGATCCATAAATAAATAAATAAATAAATATATATGATATACATATATCATATATATACATATATATGATATATATATATATATATATATATATATGTCACCCTGCATGAGGATGAAGTCGAAATGAATCAAAAGACCTCAACATAAAAGCAGACACCGTGAAAACATTACATGAAGGATAAGAGAAACTCTAGGGCTCTTTAGCACAGGCCAAAATATTCTTAATAGTGAATCAGAAACAAAACAAATCAAAGAGAGGTTGGACAAATGGGATTGTATGAAACAGCAGAGCTTCTGCAAGGTAAAGTTCATAGATTGCAAGATCAATAAAAAGCCCACTTACTCGGAGAAGTTCTTCATGAGTCATAAAACAGAAAAAGTCTTATATCTAATATATACTTAGGACTCAAAATCATAAATCCCAGTCCAACAAATCCTCAAAGAAACAACTGCCCAATAACTAAGTCAGCTGAAGACTTAAAGAGAGACTTCTTTGAAATGGAAATAAAAAATGTCCATTAGACACATGAAGAAATGCTCAATTTTTCTAGTCATAAAAGAAATGCAAATCAAAACATTGAGATTACACCTCACTCCAGTTAGAAAGGCTATAAACAAGAAATGTAATAATGACATGTGCTGGTGGGGAGGTGGCTAAAAG